>NC_141010.1:50527863-50592755 GCF_052327205.1 Somniosus microcephalus | reverse complement strand
TCTCTCCCCCCCCCGGTCTCTCTCTCTCTCCCCCCCGGTCTCCCTCTCTCTCTCTCTCCCCCCCCGGTCTCCCTCTCTCTCTCTCTCCCCCCCCGGTCTCCCTCTCTCTCTCTCTCCCCCCCCGGTCTCTCTCTCTCTCCCCCCCGGTCTCCCTCTCTCTCCCCCCCCGGTCTCCCTCTCTCTCTCTCTCCCCCCCGGTCTCCCTCTCTCTCTCTCTCCCCCCCGGTCTCCCTCTCTCTCTCTCTCCCCCCCGGTCTCCCTCTCTCTCTCTCTCCCCCCCGGTCTCCCTCTCTCTCTCTCTCCCCCCCGGTCTCCCTCTCTCTCTCTCTCCCCCCCGGTCTCCCTCTCTCTCTCTCTCCCCCCCGGTCTCCCTCTCTCTCTCTCTCCCCCCCCCGGTCTCTCTCTCTCTCTCCCCCCCGGTCTCCCTCTCTCTCTCTCTCCCCCCCCGGTCTCCCTCTCTCTCTCTCTCCCCCCCCGGTCTCTCTCTCTCTCCCCCCCGGTCTCCCTCTCTCTCCCCCCCGGTCTCCCTCTCTCTCTCTCTCCCCCCCGGTCTCCCTCTCTCTCTCTCTCCCCCCCGGTCTCCCTCTCTCTCTCTCTCCCCCCCGGTCCCCCTCTCTCTCTCTCTGTCCCCCTCCCCCTCTCTCTCTCTCTGTCCCCCTCCCCTCTCTCTCTCTCTCTGTCCCCCTCCCCTCTCTCTCTCTCTCTGTCCCCCTCCCCCTCTCTCTCTCTCTGTCCCCTCCCCCTCTCTCTCTCTGTCCCCCTCCCGCTCTCTCTGTCCCCCTCCCCCTCTCTCTCTCTCTGTCCCCCTCCCCTCTCTCTCTCTCTGTCCCCCTCCCCTCTCTCTCTCTCTGTCCCCCTCCCCTCTCTCTCTCTCTGTCCCCCTCCCCCTCTCTCTCTCTCTGTCCCCCTCCCCTCTCTCTCTCTCTCTGTCCCCCTCCCCCTCTCTCTGTCCCCCTCCCCCTCTCTCTGTCCCCCTCCCCTCTCTCTCTCTCTGTCCCCCTCCCCCTCTCTCTGTCCCCCTCCCCCTCTCTCTGTCCCCCTCCCCCTCTCTCTCTCTCTGTCCCCCTCCCCCCTCTCTCTCTCTGTCCCCCTCCCCCTCTCTCTTTCTCTGTCCCCCTCCCCCTCTCTCTCTCTCTGTCCCCCTCCCCCTCTCTCTCTCTCTGTCCCCCTCCCCCTCTCTCTCTGTCCCCCTCCCCCTCTCTCTCTCTGTCCCCCCCTCTCTCTCTCTCCCCCTCCCAATTTTTTACAATTTTACAATTTAAATCGCTTTATTGGCATGATAAGTTACATCTTATGTTGCCAAAGCATCAAAATACATTTATGGTTCAGCACATAAACGCAGTTCTATTCATACAGTGCATAAACAGGTATATCCCTGAGTGTACAAATATACATTCGCACCGTTTATATATATTCCTTTCTTAGCTTACTGGTTGTCCCTCTGTTCATGGCAAGCTGTAACATAGTGCGCCGCCAGTGTTATACAGCTTCTCTCCTCTCCCAGTAGGAATGGGAGTTTTTGGTTGTCATTCAGATTTCTGAAATCAGGGCATATTTGTGAGAATTTTTGGTAGAAATTCTCCCTGATGCCCTGATATTTTCCACAAGCTGTGAGGAAGTGCATCTCTGTCTCCACCACTCCCTGACTGCAGTGAGAGCATATCCTGTCCTCTCTTGGCAGCCTGGTCTGCCTGTGTCTGCCTTTTTCGATCGCTAGGCTATGTTCGCTAAGTCTGTACCTTGTCAAGGGTACTCTCTCTTTCTCTGTCCCCCTCCCCCTCTCTCTCTCTCTCCCCCTCCCTCTCTCCCCCTCCCTCTCTCCCCCTCCCTCTCTCTCTCTCTCTCTCTCCCCCTCCCTCTCTCTCTCTCTCTCCCCCTCCCTCTCTCTCTCTCTCCCCCTCCCTCTCTCTCTCTCCCCCTCCCTCTCTCTCTCTCCCTCTCTCTCTCTCTCTCTCCCCTCCCTCTCTCTCTCTCTCCCCCTCCCTCTCTCTCTCTCCCCCTCCCTCTCTCTCTCTCCCCCTCCCTCTCTCTCTCTCCCCCTCCCCCTCCCCCTCTCTACCCGTCTCGCCCTCCCCGGCTCCCTCGCCGCCCTCCCTGTCTCGCCCTCGCCCTCTCCGGCGCCCTCGCCCTCTCCCTGGCTCCCTCGCCCTCCCCCCCCCCCAACCCGGCTCCCTCTCTCTCTCTCTCTCCCCCCGGCTCCCTCTCTCTCTCTCTCTTCCCCCCCCCCCCGCCCCCCTCTCTCTCTCTCCCCCCACCCCCGGTCTCCCTCCCTCTTTCTCTCTACCCCCCCCCCCCCGGTCTCTCTCTCTCCCCCCCGGTCTCTCTCTCTCTCCCACCCGGTCTCTCTCTCTCTCTCTCTCTCTCTCCGCCCCCCCCCCCCCGGTCTCTCTCTCCGCCCCCCCCCCCCGGTCTCTCTCTCTCTCTCTCTCTCTCTCTCTCTCCCCCCCCCCCGGTCTCTCTCTCTCTCTCCCCCCCGGTCTCTCTCTCTCTCTCCCCCCCGGTCTCTCTCTCTCTCTCTCTCCCCCCCCGGTCTCTCTCTCTCTCTTCCCCCCGGTCTCTCTCTCTCCCCCCCCGGTCTCTCTCTCTCTCTCTCCCCCCCCCGGTCTCTCTCTCTCTCCCTCTCTCTCCCCCGCCCCGGTCTCTCTCTCTCTCCCTCTCCCCCCCGGTCTCTCTCTCTCTCTCTCTCCCCCCCGGTCTCTCTCTGTCTCTCTCCCCCCGGTCTCTCTCTCTCTCTCTCTCCCCCCCGGTCTCTCTCTCTGCCCCCCGGTCTCCCTCTCTCCACCCCCACTCCCCCTCTCTCTCCCCCCCCCCCCTCCGGGTCTCCCTCCCTCCCCCCCCCCGCCGCCCGGGTCTCCCTCTCTCTCCCCCTCCCCCCCCGGTCTCCCTCTCTCTCCCCCTCCCCCCCCGGTCTCCCTCTCTCTCTCCCCCCCCGGTCTCTCTCTCTCTCTCCCCCCCCACCCGGTCTCCCTCTCTCCCCCCCCCCCCGGTCTCCCTCTCTCCCCCCCCCCGGTCTCCCTCTCTCCCCCCCCCCGGTCTCCCTCTCTCTCTCTCTCCCCCGGTCTCTCTCTCTCTCTCTCCCCCCTCCCCCCGGTCTCTCTCTCTCTCTCTCCCCCCTCCCCCCGGTCTCCCTCTCTCTCCCCCCCCCCACCGGTCTCTCTCTCTCTCTCTCTCCCCCCCCTGGTCTCCCTCTCTCTCTCCCCCCTGGTCTCCCTCTCTCTCTCTCCCCCCCCGGTCTCCCTCTCTCTCTCTCCCTCTCTCCCCCCCCCCGGTCTCCCTCTCTCTCTCTCTCCCCCTCTCCCCCCCCGGTCTCCCTCTCTCTCTCTCTCCCCCCCTCTCTCTCTACCCCCCCCCCCCCGGTCTCCCTCTCTACCCCCCCCCCCCCCGGTCTCCCTCTCACTCTCCCCCCCCGGTCTCCCTCTCACTCTCCCCCCCCCAGTCTCCCTCTCACTCTCCCCCCCACCGGTCTCCCTCTCACTCTCCCCCCCCCCCCCGGTCTCCCTCTCTCTCTCTCCCCCCCCCCCCCCGGTCTCCCTCTCTCTCCCCCCCCCACCCCGGTCTCCCTCTCTCCCCCCCCCACCCCGGTCTCCCTCTCTCCCCCCCCCACCCTGGTCTCCCTCTCTCTCCCCCCACCCCGGTCTCCCTCTCTCTCCCCCCACCCCGGTCTCCCTCTCTCTCCCCCCCCCCCCCACCCCCACGGTCTCCCTCTCTCTCTCCCCCCCCGGTCTCCCTCTCTCTCCGCCCCGGTCTCCCTCTCACTCTCTCTCTCTCTCCCCCTCTCTCTCTCTCTCTCTCCGCCCCCCCCCCCCTCCGGTCTCCCTCCCTCTCTCTCTCTCTCTCTCTCCCCCCCACCCCTCCCCCCGGTCTCCCCCTCTCTCTTCCCCCCCCCCAGTCTCCCTCTCTCTCCACCCCCCGGGTCTTCCTCTCTCCTCCCCGGTCTTCCTCTCTGCCCCCCCCCGGTCTCCCTCTCTCTCCCCCCCGGTCTCCCTCTCTCCCCACCCCCTCAGTCTCCCTCTCCCTCTCTCTCCCCCCCCAGGTCTCCCTCTCTCCCCCCCCCCCGGTCTCCCTCTCTCTCCCCCCCCCCCCGGTCTCCCTCTCTCTCCCCCCCCCCCGGTCTCCCTCTCTCTCCCCCCCCCCCGGTCTCCCTCTCTCTCCCCCCCCCCCGGTCTCCCTCTCTCTCCCCCCCCCCCGGTCTCCCTCTCTCTCCCCCCCCCCCCGGTCTCCCTCTCTCTCCCCCCCCCCCCGGTCTCCCTCTCTCTCCCCCCCCCCCGGTCTCCCTCTCTCTCCCCCCCCCCCGGTCTCCCTCTCTCTCCCCCCCCCCCGGTCTCCCTCTCTCTCCCCCCCCCCCGGTCTCCCTCTCTCTCCCCCCCCCCGGTCTCCCTCTCTCTCCCCCCCCCCCGGTCTCCCTCTCTCTCCCCCCCCCCCGGTCTCCCTCTCTCTCCCCCCCCCCCGGTCTCCCTCTCTCTCCCCCCCCCCCCGGTCTCCCTCTCTCTCCCCCCCCCCCGGTCTCCCTCTCTCTCCCCCCCCCCCCGGTCTCCCTCTCTCTCCCCCCCCCCCGGTCTCCCTCTCTCTCCCCCCCCCCCGGTCTCCCTCTCTCTCCCCCCCCCCCGGTCTCCCTCTCTCTCCCCCCCCCCCGGTCTCCCTCTCTCTCCCCCCCCCCCGGTCTCCCTCTCTCTCCCCCCCCCCCGGTCTCCCTCTCTCTCCCCCCCCCCCGGTCTCCCTCTCTCTCCCCCCCCCCCGGTCTCCCTCTCTCTCCCCCCCCCCCGGTCTCCCTCTCTCTCCCGCCCCCCGGTCTCCCTCTCTCTCCCCCCCCCCTCCCCCCCCCGGTCTCCCTCTCTCTCCCCCCCCCGGTCTCCCTCTCTCCCCCCCCGGTCTCCCTCTCTCCCCCCCGCCCCCCGGTCTCCCTCTCTCCCCCCCCCCCCCCGGTCTCCCTCTCTCTCCCCCCCCCCCCGGTCTCCCTCTCTCTCCCCCCTCCCCCGGTCTCCCTCTCTCTCCCCCTCCCCCGGTCTCCCTCTCTCTCCCCCCTCCCCCGGTCTCCCTCTCTCTCCCCCCTCCCCCGGTCTCCCTCTCTTCCCCCCCCCCCCCGGTCTCCCTCTCTCCCCCCCCCCCCCCCCGGTCTCCCTCTCTCCCCCCCCCCCCCGCCGGTCTCCCTCTCTCCCCCCCCGGTCTCCCTCTCTCCCCCCCCCCGGTCTCCCTCTCTCCCCCCCCCCGGTCTCCCTCTCTCCCCCCCCCGGTCTCCCTCTCTCCCCCCCCCGGTCTCCCTCTCTCCCCCCCCGGTCTCCCTCTCTCCCCCCCCGGTCTCCCTCTCTCCCCCCCCGGTCTCCCTCTCTCCCCCCCCCCCGGTCTCCCTCTCTCCCCCCCCCCGGTCTCCCTCTCTCCCCCCCCTGGTCTCCCTCTCTCTCTCCCCCCTGGTCTCCCTCTCTCTCTCCCCCCTGGTCTCCCTCTCTCTCTCTCCCCCCTGGTCTCCCTCTCTCTCTCCCCCCTGGTCTCCCTCTCTCTCTCTCCCCCCTGGTCTCCCTCTCTCTCTCTCTCCCCCCCCCGGTCTCTCTCTCTCTCCCCCCCGGTCTCCCTCTCTCTCTCTCTCCCCCCCCGGTCTCCCTCTCTCTCTCTCTCCCCCCCCCGGTCTCTCTCTCTCTCCCCCCCGGTCTCCCTCTCTCTCCCCCCCCGGTCTCCCTCTCTCTCTCTCTCCCCCCCGGTCTCCCTCTCTCTCTCTCTCCCCCCCGGTCTCCCTCTCTCTCTCTCTCTCTCCCCCCCGGTCTCCCTCTCTCTCTCTCTCCCCCCCGGTCTCCCTCTCTCTCTCTCTCCCCCCCGGTCTCCCTCTCTCTCTCTCTCCCCCCCGGTCTCCCTCTCTCTCTCTCTCCCCCCCGGTCTCCCTCTCTCTCTCTCTCCCCCCCGGTCTCCCTCTCTCTCTCTCTCTCTCCCCCCCGGTCTCCCTCTCTCTCTCTCTCCCCCCCGGTCTCCCTCTCTCTCTCTCTCCCCCCCGGTCTCCCTCTCTCTCTCTCTCCCCCCCCGGTCTCCCTCTCTCTCTCTCTCCCCCCGGTCTCCCTCTCTCTCTCTCTCCCCCCGGTCTCCCTCTCTCTCTCTCTCCCCCCCGGTCTCCCTCTCTCTCTCTCTCCCCCACCCGGTCTCCCTCTCTCTCTCTCCCCCCCGGTCTCCCTCTCTCTCTCTCTCCCCCCCCCGGTCTCCCTCTCTCTCTCTCTCTCTCTCTCTCTCTCCCCCCCGGTCTCCCTCTCTCTCTCTCTCTCTCTCTCCCCCCCGGTCTCCCTCTCTCTCTCTCTCTCTCTCTCCCCCCCGGTCTCCCTCTCTCTCTCCCCCCCCGGTCTCCCTCTCTCTCTCTCTCCCCCCCCGGTCTCCCTCTCTCTCTCTCTCTCCCCCCCGGTCTCCCTCTCTCTCTCTCTCCCCCCCCGGTCTCCCTCTCTCTCTCTCTCTCTCCCCCCCGGTCTCCCTCTCTCTCTCTCTCTCCCCCCCGGTCTCCCTCTCTCTCTCTCTCTCCCCCCCGGTCTCCCTCTCTCTCTCTCTCCCCCCCGGTCTCCCTCTCTCTCTCTCTCCCCCCCGGTCTCCCTCTCTCTCTCTCTCCCCCCCGGTCTCCCTCTCTCTCTCTCTCCCCCACCCGGTCTCCCTCTCTCTCTCTCCCCCCCGGTCTCCCTCTCTCTCTCTCTCCCCCCCCCGGTCTCCCTCTCTCTCTCTCTCTCTCTCTCCCCCCCCGGTCTCCCGCTCTCTCTCTCTCTCTCTCTCTCCCCCCCGGTCTCCCTCTCTCTCTCTCTCTCTCTCTCCCCCCCGGTCTCCCTCTCTCTCTCCCCCCCCGGTCTCCCTCTCTCTCTCTCTCCCCCCCCGGTCTCCCTCTCTCTCTCTCTCTCCCCCCCGGTCTCCCTCTCTCTCTCTCTCCCCCCCCGGTCTCCCTCTCTCTCTCTCTCTCTCCCCCCCGGTCTCCCTCTCTCTCTCTCTCTCCCCCCCGGTCTCCCTCTCTCTCTCTCTCTCCCCCCCGGTCTCCCTCTCTCTCTCTCTCCCCCCCGGTCTCCCTCTCTCTCTCTCTCTCTCTCCCCCCCGGTCTCCCTCTCTCTCTCTCTCCCCCCCCCGGTCTCCCTCTCTCTCTCTCTCCCCCCCCGGTCTCCCTCTCTCTCTCTCTCTCCCCCCCGGTCTCCCTCTCTCTCTCTCTCTCCCCCCCGGTCTCCCTCTCTCTCTCTCTCTCCCCCCCGGTCTCCCTCTCTCTCTCTCTCTCCCCCCCGGTCTCCCTCTCTCTCTCCCCCCCGGTCTCCCTCTCTCTCTCTCTCCCCCCCGGTCTCCCTCTCTCTTTCCCCCCCCCCCCCCGGTCTCCCTCTCTCTTTCCCCACCCCCCCCCCCGGTCTCCCTCTCTCTTTCCCCACCCCCCCCACTCTCTCCCCCCCGGTCTCCCTCTCTCTCTCCCTCCCCCCCACCCCCCCCCTCTCTCCCCCTTCCCCACCCCCCCGGTCTTCCTCTCCACCCCCCCCCCCGTCTCCCTCTCTCTTTCCCCCCCCCCCCCCGGTCTCCCTCTCTCTTTCCCCACCCCCCCCACTCTCTCTCCCCCCCCGGTCTCCCTCTCTCTCTCCCTCCCCCCCACCCCCCCCCCTCTCTCTCCCCCCCCGGTCTCCCTCTCTCTCTCCCTCCCCCCCCCCCCCCGGGTCTCCTTCTCTCACCCCCCCCCCCCGGTCTCCCTCTCTCTCTTCCCCTCCCCCCCCCCCGGTCTCCCTCTCGCTCTCCCCCCCCTCCCCCCCCAGTCTCTCTCTCTCCCCCCCCAGTCTCTCTCTCCCCCCCCAGTCTCTCTCTCCCCCCCCAGTCTCTCTCTTCCCCCCCAGTCTCTCTCTTCCCCCCCCAGTCTCTCTCTCCCCCCCCCCAGTCTCTCTCTCCCCCCCCCAGTCTCTCTCTCCCCCCCCAGTCTCTCTCTTCCCACCCCAGTCTCTCTCTTCCCACCCCCCCAGTCTCTCTCTCCCCCCCCCAGTCTCTCTCTCCCCCCCCCGTCTCTCTCTCCCCCCCCCCAGTCTCTCTCTCCCCCCCCCAGTCTCTCTCTCCCCCCCCCAGTCTCTCTCTCCCCCCCCCCCCAGTCTCTCTCTCCCCCCCCCCCCCCAAGTCTCTCTCTCCCCCTCCCCCACCCCGGTCTCTCTCCCTCTCCCCCAGTCTCTCTCTCTCCCACCACCCTCCGAGTCCCTCTCTCTCCCCTTTCAATTCTCGATCTTCCAGCCACCAACGTATCCCCTGACCTCTGCACTGAGCGAGCAAAAGCGCGACGCAATGGAGCTTGCACATGCGCGGTACTGTTATACGACGAGCCAGAGCAGAAGGCTGCAAAGGCAAATAATCACAGCGCAGGGGATTCTCCCGCTGTCCAGATGAAATGTCAAAGTTCAAGGGAGAAAACCAAACCCCTCCCGGCGTTACACAGCAACTCATCACCCATCGAAACACATACTTCAAGAGCTGCAATTGCGCTCGGCTCTGAGATCACAAGACTCACAAACGGCTCTGTCTGGATTTCCGGGGCCATTGTGTATTGGGCCCCTCTCCCGCTCCAGCTGCTGTCCAGCTCCCTGCGCGGCATTTCAATTGAAGTGCGCGGGAGCTCGGGATCAGTGCGCACGCAGCCGCGCATCTTAGAGGGAACAGTGGATGCATCCTAGGATGCTGCGGGAATTGAGGGTGGAAATCGTGGAGGTACTGGCCATAATATTCCAATCCTCCTTAGATACGGGGGTGGTGCTAGAGCACTGGAGAATTGCAAATGTTACACCATTGTTCAAAAAAGGATGTAAAGATAAACCCAGCAACTACAGGCCAGTCTGTTTAACCTTGGTAGTGGGGAAACTTTTAGAAACTGTAATCAGGGACAAAATTAACAGTCGCTTGGATAGGTGTGGATTAATTAAGGAAAGCCAGCACGGATTTGTTAAAGGCAAATCGTGTTTAACCAACTTGATCGAGATTTTTGCTGAGGTAACAGAGAGGGTTGTTGATGACAATGTGGTTGACGTGGTGTACATGGATTTCCAAAAGGCGTTCGAGAAAGTGCCACATAATAGGCTTGCCAGCAAAGTTGAAGCCCATGGAATAAAAGGGACAGCGGCAGCATGGATACGGAATTGGCTAAGTGACAGGAAACAGAGAGTAGTGGTGAATGGTTGGTTTTCAGACTGGAGGAAGGTGTACAGTGGTGTTCCCCTGGGGTCGGTTCTAGGACCACTGCTTTTCTTGATATATATTAATGACTTGGACATGGGTGTACAGGGCACAATTTCAAAGTTTGCAGATGACAAAACTTGGAAGTATAGTGAACAGTGAGGAGGAGAGTGATAGACTTCAGGAAGACATAGACAGGCTGGTGGAATGGGCGGACCCGTGGCAGATGAAATTTAACGCAGAAAAGTGTGATGTGATACATTTTGGTAGAAACAATGGGGAGAGGCAATATAAACTATTGGGTACAATCCTAAAGTGGGTGCATGAACAGAGAGACATGGGGGTATGTGTGCACAGATCATTGAAGGTGGCAGGGCAGGTTGAGAAAGCAGTTAAAAAGGCTTACAGGATCCTGGGCTTCATAAATAGAGGTATCGAGTACAAAAGTGTGGAAATTATGATGAACCTGTATAAAACATTGGTTTGGCCCCAACTGGAGTACTGGGTCCAATTCTGGGCACCACACTTTAGGAAGGATGTGAAGGGCCTTAGAGAAGGTGCAGAAAAGATTTACAAGAATGATTCCAGGAATGAGGGACTTCAGTTACGTTGATAGACTGGAGAAGCTGGGGTTGTTCTCCTTAGAGCAGAGAAGATTGAAAGGAGATTTGATAGAGGTGTTCAAAATCATGAGGGATCTGGACAGAGTAGATAGAGAGAAACTGTTCCCACTGGCAGAAGGGTCGAGAACCAGAGGACACAGATTTAAGGTGATTGGCAAAAGAACCAAAGGCGACGTAAGAAAAAACTTTTTTACGCAGCGAGTGGTTAAGATCGGGAATGCACTTCCTGAAAAGGGGGGTGGAGGCAGACTCAGTCTTATCTTTCCAAAGGGAATTGGATAAGTACCTGAAGGAAAAAAATTGCATGGCTACAGGGAAAGGGCGGGGGAGTGGGACTGGCTGAAGTGCTCTTGTCGAGAGCTGGCACGGGCTAGACAGGCCGAATGGCCTCCTACTGTGCTGTAACCATTCTATGATTCTACCTCTGTGCCCCAATATCTCCTTACGTGGCTCAGTGTCAAATTTTGTTTGATGACGCTTCTGTGAAGCGCCTTGGGACGTTTTACTATGTTAAAGGTGCTATATAAATACAAGTTGTTGTTGTGTAACGGTTAATACAGTTTGAACTGAGTTATGTAAGATAATTCAAAGGTGAGCTAGCTGGGCATTTTATAAACCTTCATCACAAATGGTAAATGTCAAACCCAGTTTTCTGATATGTAATTGTAGGGAAAAGGTGAAAGATATATTTAACACCCTTTGATTAATATTCCTTTCATATTTTACAGCTTTACCATTTATTATGGCAATGGTGGGTGAAGTGTATGTGGAGCTGATGGCAATGATGCACATTCATGGCATTAACTAACGGACCAACAAAACAAGATCTTTAGTGTAGGAAACTTATGACAAAAACTCATACGCTTAAACAACTTTTAGATGGGTTTGCTCAGAATCACATTTAAATCCCAAGTTGAGTAGTTACGTAGTTTGGGCAGACGGAGTTCCCATACCAGATAGTTTTATGATTCTCAAGCTCGCCCATTATGGTTTCTGCAGTGAACACTACAAGTATTGCAGCAGGAACAACAATCATAGAACAAATGTTCTATTATTTAAGTCAAGCTTTTAACATTTTAATGGATATAATGATGTAATTTCATTTGTTGCTCAGCCCTCTACAAAAGTTAGATCCTGAACCTCATGGTGTAGTACCACCACTCCTGAGTTTGATACATCCAAGCTGATGTTCCAGTGTCCTGAGGTGGCACATCAATTTATTACCACTTCCTAATTTACCTTGTCTTCGCTTTCACCCTTTTTCAACCTACACCTTGGATTCCCAATTTAAAAAAATACCAGACAAGATACCTTTGAATTGAGAGTAAATGCAATGAAGAAGGGCACAGTTGATTATTTTCAAATTAAAAGCTGTATGAGCATATAATGACAGGTGTGATCTCAGCGGTAGCAATGACATTCAACCCTTGAATGCTTTAGTGCAGCAGTGAGGACTCAAGTCTTCAATGCCAAGAAATACAGACTTAATACAGTATACCCCCCCTCACTGATAACATACTCCATTAACCTTTAACTTAAGTGATCAAACTGCGTTTCCTTGCTTTCTGCGTTAGAAAACTAGCTAGAAATATGCTATGTGCAAATACAAATCTCAAGTGTAAATGATAAATGTCATCTGTTTAAAATAGAGGAGATATGCTGAAGGTCGGGGAAGAAGTTTCAAGATCCAAGCTTCCTTCAGCTTAAATATATAAAGTCTGCCCTTTAAAATTTTAAAAATCAATTTGATCATAAAATTTTAATGCACCAGATCTTCCTGGGAGTTTCAAAAGTCAGTTAATGTACTTATAGAGTAATTTACCAGGGCACTGGGGATTAGAGATAGCACAGAAAAGAAAAATCCCATTATTGCAATTGTATTTGACACATCTATGTCACTGCAAAGCCTCCTGGAATTTTCCAAGAATGTTTAATTTACACTTGGTATTGAAGGCTGGGGTAAAGTTCCAGTGTCTAACAAACTGGGTCAATTGTAGAAGGGTGTCAGACAACCTAAAATAACTTGAATTGTTTTTCAGTGATTGATGGAAGCTGCATCTGTCTGACTGCACCAGGGTATGGTGTGATTATTGGAGACAGTTAAAATGGTTGTGTGGACAACTGCAGTCCCTTTCTCTTAAAAGGGCATTATCTTCGTGAAAACATATTCCTTAATTGTGTTTTTCTTGTCGTTCAGGCAGAGCGTCCATGTGTTATTTTCATCAGCATGATGTCCCATGCAACAATGTCATGATGATTTGAACTGGTACAATTCATACAACTGCGTTGTGAGCTCTAAACAAAGAACAGCTAACAAAATAATTCATGGAGATGATGCCTCTTTAGGAGCATGTTGGATTTTCCATTAAAATGCATCCTCTCAGGCTTCACTGCCAGCTCACCTGGTGCGGTACTTAGCTGTTCACGCCAGTCAGCATCATTGGAGGGAACACCTTGAAACGCCATAACCTGCCTTCTCTCTTTACAGATGCTAAATGACTGAGTTCGCTGATCTCGGCTATGGCAGCACTTGGGGGCACTACACTACAGAAAGGGAGTGGGAGATAGAAAATCAGCCATGGTTGCCTCTTCTGATTGTTTTCCAGTGACAAATGAGCGAGCGAGTAAATATGCATATAAGATGAGAATAGTCTGTGATGCCTTTACCAATGGAATATCCTGCTGACACTCTCTGCTTAGGTTCACAGGTGAAGAGTTACCACATGGGTGAGATACTGCCAAGTAGTAAATTTCCACTTCAGAAAAAAGGAGAAATGGGCATTAAAAAAAAATGCTAAAGATACAACCAATTGTGAATATTGAAAACTAGTACTCAGACAAACTACAGCCATCAATAGCAGCTCACTCTAACACAAAGGAAACCATATGACACCATACGACACAAAGCTGGGTGGGCGTGTGTGCTGTGAGGAGGATGCTGAGAAACTCCAGTATGATTTGGACAGGTTGGGTGATTGGGCAGATGCAGTATAATGTGGATAAATGTGAGGTTATCCACTTTGGTGGCAAAAACAGGAAGGCAGAATGGCCCAGAAATTCGGGTCTCCACGGGTGAGTACGCACGGGGTACTCACCCGTAGGCCTGATGGAAGTGCATGCACTGCGCATGCGCGGGAAACCGGCACTTCCGTTCCCCTGAACGAAGGGGTTCAGAGTTCAAACGCGTGAGCAGGAGAGGCTGCGCGTGCGCATTGAACTTACGTTTTTTTTTAAACAGCTTTTCCCGGGAGGGTAAGTCTACAGAAGTTACACATTTAAAAAGCAGGCGTAAGGCCTGCGTTTTACAAGGTAAGTGGTGAATTAATTAAAATTAAAACATTTTTTCCACAGGTTTATTATTTTTAAATACTTTAAAGAAAGCGAAGTTTATTTTTAGCCCTGTTAGAAAATAAAATTATTTTTTTCAAAAATTTAAATTGAAGATTTAGTGATGTTTTGGGGCCCGTAGTATTTCTAAGTTTTGACAGCACTTCCTGTCAAACTTATGAATGGAGCATTCCCTGCTCCAATTGGCTCCCCATGGCCCACATGATCCCAGGGGACGCATCGAACTAACTGCGCCCCTGGGATACGCAAGCACTGCGCGCCGGCAGCTGGAGCAGGCCCAGGATCGGAATTCCACGGGGGCCCACAGCTCAACGGCCGGCGCGCTAGGTAAGTGCAGGTCGGGGGCTTACACCGCGGGAAGCCCCCGACCTGAATTTCTGGGCCATTATTATCTGAACAGCAATAGATTGGGAGAAGGGGAAGTGCAACGAGACCTGGGAGTCCTTGCGCACCAGTCGCTGAAGGTAAGCACGCAGGTGCAGCAGGCGGTTAAGGCGGCAAATGGTATTGTGATGAAATATGCCATTCATCAGGCACGCTGTATTCTCTGTGTTTGATTGTGACTGTGACAAGCAGGGGAGTTTAGTTTCAGTTCCACTTCCTTATCTGTATTGTATTGTGTAGGGCTCCGCCCATACCTGGCCCCTACTTAAGCAGGCCCCAGCGTGTCTCACAGGCAGTACAGCAGATCTCTGGATGAGAGACACTTCTCCACTGTGTATTACTTTCTGAGTTAATAAAAGCCTTGCTTTGCTCCGTTAACGTTGGGTCTCGGATTAATTGAGGCACATCAATTTTATTAACTCAATTTTCAACGCAATGGACCAACTCTTGAAACCCAAACGTTTGGATTTGGACCCGCATGCTTCGGACGCATCGGCACGATTCGGACACTGGTTTAAGTGTATGGAATTCTTCCTGGACAATTCCGCAGCCATCACAGACGCTACGGACGCTGAAAGTATGAAACTCGGAATCCTACGGAATTGGGTAAGCCACCGGGTTTACCCCCTCATCCAAGACGCCGACACGTACCCGGCCGCCTGCGACATCCTAAAGGCGCATTACCAGCAGCCTACGAACGAGGTGTACGCTAGGCATCTGCTCGCGACTCGCACACAGCGACCTGGGGAATCGCTGGATGAGTTCCCAGTCACCCTGAAAACGCTTGGCAAAGACTGCAAGTGCCAAGATGTAAAAGGCGCAGTGTACACTGACGAGCTTGTTCGTGATGCCTTGATCACAGGCCTCAGCTCCACTTCCATCCGGCAGAGACTACTGGAAAAAACGGGATTGGACCTGAAACAGGCTGTGGACACAGCGCGATCCCTGGATGTGGCCCTGAGAAACTCGGACGCCTACTCTTCAGCCCGCGCCGCCACGTGTGCACCAAGGGCGCTGCCATATTGGAGGGCATCTTCCCCGCCCGGCAGCCCGACACCGTCGGGGCCCCGCTCTCCCCCCAGAAGCCCTACGACAGCCGCGACGCGTCGGGGCCCCAACTGCTACTTCTGCGGGCAGCCGAAGCACACCAGAAACCTGTGCCCGGCGAAAGGCACCACCTGCTTTAAGTGCGGTAAGAAGGGGCACTTCGGGAAGGTGTGCAGAGGGAACCCCGCCGGAAAACCCGCCACCGCCGCGTGTGCGCCGTGGGAGCGGCCATCTTGGACGCCATCTTGCCCGACCTCGTGGGGTCCGCCATCTTGTGAGCAGACAGCGTGGACGCCATCTTGTCTCGATCAGGGCCCTACAGTGGCATCGGTCACAGTGGACCAGACCAGATCGCACCCGCTATCCAAATCAATGGTGGACATCGAGGTAAACGGGTGCGGGGTTAAATGTTTAATTGACAGTGGAAGCACGGAGAGTTTTATTCACCCTGGACTAGTACAACAACTCTCTCTAACGGTGGTCCCTGCTCGGGGCACCATCTCTATGGCTGATAAAACCCAGACATCGAACATTATGGGTTACTGCGCGGTACAATTGTCCGTTAACGGAACTGTATACGATAATTTTAAATGACTAATCATGAATAGTCTATGTGCGAGCGTGATCTTGGGTTGGACTTCCAGTGCCACCACCAAAGCATCACGCTCAATTACGGTGGGTCCCAGCCGCCCCGCACAGTGTGCGGTCTGGCTACCCTGAAGGTAAAGCCGCCTTCGCTATTCGCGAACCTTACTCCCAACTGCCGGCCAATAGCGACCAAAAGCAGGAGGTACAGCTGGGAGGACAGGCGGTTTATCGCGACCGAGGTGGACAGGCTGCTGAGGGAGCGCGTTATTGAACGCAGCAACAGCCCGTGGCGCGCCCAAGTGGTGGTGGTGAGGGGTAGCGAGAAGAAACGGATGGTGATCGGCTATAGCCAAACGATCAACATGTACACCCAACTAGACGCCTACCCGCTACCCCGCATATCAGAAACGGTGAACCAAATTGCCCAATACCGGGTGTTCGCCACCATCGACCTCAAGTCAGCGTACCACCAGCTCCCTATCAGACCAGAGGACCGCCCGTACACCGCCTTCGAGGCGAACGGACGCCTCTACCAATTCCTCAGAGTCCCCTTTGGGGTGACGAATGGGGTCTCGGTCTTCCAGAGGGAGATGGACCGCATGGTCGATGACCACCACTTGCAAGCAACCTTCCCCTACCTCGACAACGTCACCATCTGCGGTCACAACCAGCAGGATCACGACTTGAACCTCGAGAGGTTCTTGAAAACCGCACAAAAACTCAACCTCACTTACAACGAGGACAAGTGCGTTTTCAACACCACGCGCCTCTGCATACTAGGCAGCGTGGTGGAGAATGGGGAAATCGGACCAGACCCCGACCGATTGCGCCCCCTACGGGAGCTGCCCCTGCCCAACACTCCCAAAGCCCTGAAAAGGTGCCTGGGGTTATTCTCGTATTATGCCCAATGGGTCCCCAACTACTCCGACAAAGCCCGCCCCCTCTTGAAAGCATCCTCTTTCCCGCTCTCTGCTGAGGCCCACGCCGCCTTCAAAAGCATTAAGCGGGATATTGAGCGGGCCACGCTACAGGCAGTGGACGAGAACACTCCCTTTCAAGTGGAAAGTGATGCGTCTGACTTTGCCTTGGCGGCCACCCTCAACCAGGCGGGGCGGCCCGTAGCTTTCTTCTCGAGGACCCTCCAAGGGCCCGAGATCAGACACTCCTCCGTGGAAAAGGAGGCCCAAGCCATCGTGGAGGCAGTGCGCCACTGGCGCCACTACCTAGCCGGCAAACGCTTCACCCTACTTACCGACCAGCGGTCGGTAGCGTTTATGTTTAATAATAAACAGAAGGGGAAGATTAAAAATGATAAGATTCTCAGGTGGCGGATCGAGCTCTCCACCTTCGAGTATGACATCATTTACCGGCCAGGGGCCCTTAACGAATCCCCCGACGCCCTCTCACGAGGGATGTGTGCCAGCGCCACCGGGGATCGGCTACAGACCCTCCACAACGACCTCTGCCACCCAGGGGTCACACGGCTGTTTCACTTCATAAAGTCCCGCAACTTACCCTACTCGATTGAGGAAGTTCGGTCTCTGACCAGGAACTGCCGCACTTGCGCTGAGTGCAAGCCTCGATTCTACCGCCCAGATAGAGCCCACTTAATCAAAGCTACACGGCCCTTTGAGCGGCTCAGCTTAGATTTCAAGGGCCCCCTCCCGTCAGTCGACCGCAATGTTTACTTCCTGAACATTGTGGACGAATACTCCCGTTTCCCATTCGCCTTCCCCTGCCCAGACATGACCAGCGCCACGGTCATTAAATGCCTCAACAGCCTGTTCTGCCTGTTCGGTATGCCGAGCTACATCCATACGGATAGGGGGGCGTCCTTCATGAGTGAAGAGCTACGCCAGTACATGCTGTCCAGGGGGATCGCCACGAGCCGTACCACCAGCTACAACCCCCAGGGTAACGGTCAGGTGGAGCGAGAGAACGGGACAGTATGGAAAGCAGTCACTCTAGCTCTAAGGACCAAGGGCCTCCCTACCTCACGCTGGCAGGAAGTCCTCCCAGATGTGCTCCATTCGATACGGTCGCTATTGTGTACTGCCACTAATGCCACGCCTCATGAACGAATGTTTGTCTTTCCCCGGAAATCCACCTCAGGCGTATCCATGCCGTCATGGCTCTCCACCCCAGGCCCGGTATTTGTACGAAGGCATGTGAGGGGCCACAAGACGGACCCTCTCGTGGAGTCAGTGCACCTACTCCACGCCAACCCCCAATACGCGTATGTCCGGCACGCCGACGGAAGGGAGGACACCGTGTCCATAAAAGACGTCGCCCCAGCCGGTAACGACAACAACCACGACAACAACAGCAACAACGATCACAGCAACTCTTACCCACCCACTATTCTTTCATCACCCCCGGAAGAACATAGACAAACAGTGCCCCCACCAACTACCCCTTCAACAACCCTGGCGGCGCCCCCGGCAGAGGCCCAGGAGGCCACCGGGGACACCCAGCCGACACCCGCGGCACCACAACAGCTACGTCGGTCACAGAGGACTACCAAACCCCCGAACAGACTAAATCTGTAGAAGGGGTGAATGTGATGAAATATGCCATTCATCAGGCACGCTGTATTCTCTGTGTTTGATTGTGCCTGTGACTGTGACAAGCAGGGGAGTTTAGTTTCAGTTCCACTTCCTTACCTGTATTGTATTGTGTAGGGCTCCGCCCATACCTGGCCCCTACTTAAGCAGGCCCCAGCGTGTCTCACAGGCAGTACAGCACATCTCTGGATGAGAGACACTTCTCCACTGTGTATTACTTTCTGAGTTAATAAAAGCCTTGCTTTGCTCCGTTAACGTTGGGTCTCGGATTCATTGAGGCACATCAGGTATGCTGGCCTTCATGGCGAGAGGATTCGAGTACAGGAGCAAGGATGTCTTGCTGCAGTTGTACAGGGCCTTGGTGGGACCACACCTTGAGTATTGTGTGCAGTTTTGGGCACCTTATCTGAGGAAGGATGTTCTTGCCATGGAGGGAGTGCAGCGAAGATTCACCAGACTGATACCTAGGATGGCAGGAATGACGTATGAGGAGAGATTGGAGAGATTGGGCTTGTATTCACTGGAGTTTAGAAGAATGAGAGGGGATCTCATTGAAACTTATAAAATTCTAACAGGACTAGACAGACTAGATGCAGGAAGGATGTTCCCGATGGCAGGGGAGTCCAGAACCAGGGGTCACAGTCTAAAGATAAGGGGTAAGCCATTTAGGACAGAGATGAGGAGGAATTCTCTACCACAGAAGGCAGTAGAGGCCAGTTTCATTAAATATATTCAAGAAGGAGTTAGATATATTTCTTAAGGCTAAAGGGATCAAGGGATATGGGGAGAAAGCAGGGACAGGGTACTGAATGTGGATGATCAGCCACGATCTCATTAAATGGCGGAGCAGGCTCGAGGGGCTGAATGGCCTACTCCTGCTCATATCTTCTATGTTTCTATGCGTACATTAGAAATCCTCCCATTCAGCAGGGCAAACAAGTGAGGTAAACAGGTTACACAATGACAGTGATAATTATTAGCATGTCTGCTGTTATATTACTGTCAGAGGTACCGTCTTTCGGATGAGACGTTAAACCGAGGCCCCGTCTGCCCTCTCAGGTGGATGTGAAAGATCCAATGGCACTATCACTATTTTGAAGAGCAAGGGAGTTATCCCTGTTGTCTTGGCAAATATTTATCCCTCAATCAACATCACTTCAAAACAAATTATCTGATCATTATCACATTGCTGTTTGTGGGAGCTTGCTGTGTGCAAATTGGCTGCCGCGTTTCCTACACTGCAACAGTGGCTACACTTCAAAAAGTACTTCATTGGCTGTAAAGCGCTTTGGGATATCCGGTGGTCATGAAAGGCGCTATATAAATGCAAGTCTTTCTCTCTTTTTATCAGATTCTGTGAAATTTGATCAGTTGTAAAATCTCTGATCATAACACTAAGTTTAACACACAACGAATCCCTTTATAGAGTGACTGTGTTTATTAGTGCAGCAGGGGTGCTCAGTTGCAGCTATGAGATAATGTTCAAAATTTACTTTACTTGATTATATGAAGTTATTTAGCTTGTTCTAGAACTCCATCAGATTTCCAACTTCCAACCCCGTTTTTAAAAAATTACCAATTACATCAAAAACTAAACCATAATCCAAACCTAAACAGTTCCGAATGCAACACCAACACTTGGATGAGATGTACTCTAACTACAGGTCTGTTGGAAAATTATTTCCTTGTTATTTGGGATGGCAGTATAGCCAGTAAACTGTGAAATGTTATAAGATTACTATAGAAATATTTTGTTTCGATACGAACACTTGAGAATAAGGCTTCATCATTAAGTTCTGACCTACACATGTAACGTTTTACAAAATAGCTACATCACCATAAAAATTTATGGCGCAGTGATTTCCCCCAGGGCAAGTTTTCAATCTCAGTCATGCATCAGGAAGCTACCCTCCTACTCTGACAGCCAGTTATTCTGGGCTGTTCTTGCTCATCCTTTATTAACTGATTACTGCGCAACATTGCTGTGAACAGATGGCATCTGCTGCCTGTTGGCAGTGGGGGGGGGGGGGGGGGGGGAAAGAGATGAATGTTTGTGTAAGGGGTATATTGTAATAATTCAACGCTGAATATTAGAAAGCAAACAAAATGCTTGAAGTGCAAATAATATTTTTCAATTTATTGTTTGATAAACTCACATGCAGTGTTCCATCTCGATTTTGTTACACTTCAGAGGACAGTGCTGCAGTCCTCAATCGTGTTTTAATCAATTCTTATGTTCAAAGTGACTCTACACTGGTTAGAATGCCTTTGTGATATACTGTGGTCTACACTGGTTTTAAATGTCTTGGTGCCACAGTGGGAGGAAGGGTAATTATTCTTGGAGTGGCATGCAGTGTTGATGGATGCCACTTCTGAACATAAACAGTTATGACTAGCTGCAGTGATTCATCCTGTGTGCGACACTGCATCTACAAGCACTGAATTACTTGTGTTGTACATTGAAATCTCAACAGATAATGGCTGTGTTGAGAAGTGATCAAAAATAAATCGATGCAGGCATTACGCACTAACGCGTAGTGAAGCTATTGAATGAAGAACACAACAATCCTGAATTTTCCTACTCAGTACCAGTGCTAGTTAAGCAACGAAGTGAGGCTGCATCTTTGCATATAATGTAATTGAAATGCAAGTTCTTATGCACAATCAGACTTTAGATCCACTTCAGTCACTGTTTTATCTTTAGAGGCAGGGATCGTAGAGAAGAGTCCTTCCAACTTACTGCTACTGTGTTTTATAAACCCCAATTCCTTGGGATGGCTGGTATCCTATTTTTAGGGAGATCTGAATCTTTGCTGTATATAGTTATATCACCCAGCTGTGTTGGCGTGAACCGCAAGATCTTTCACTCTGTGATCACCTGGCAAAATAATGGCTGAATTATTAAAGTTTTTCCCGCATGCATTGATGGCTCAAGAGAAGAAAATATTAGATCATGTACTGTAGGAATGGTAATCCTCATTTTATGAAAATCTCCCATTTTTCAAGCAATATTCCAGCAAGAATGGGCTTTGAAAAACTTTGCACAATGATGCCTTAGTTTTGGTCAGGTGATTTCCCCAGCCTGTTGTGCAGAAGGGCTCATTCTACAGAAGGCCCAATTATGTAACTGCCCGAATCCGTGAAGTTAAAGCATAAGACTGAAGCCTTTTATTAAATAAGAATCATGGCAGAGTTAACAGAGTCCATCAACGACCGAGCCCTTGGTAGGACATACCAGAAGAGGGGCGGGGCCAGGGAGGAGCATTAGTGGTTCCCCCTGCTGGAACATTCCAGACATTACAAGTGCAAGTACAAATATCAGAACACAGTTATTTCATCACATTCACCCCCTGCTATAGATTCAGTCTGTCAGGTGGTCTGATAATCCTCTGGGAACGACGTAACTCTTGCTGAGGCTCCTCCCGGAGTACTAACTTCGGTTCATTCGAATTCCCAGAATCATCAATATTTTCCACACTGAGGGTTTGTGTCTCTGAAGGTCCAATACCACGATTGAAAACTCTACTCTCAGAGTCGAACTCTTTTCGAGCTCCAGCAGGTGCAAGATCTTTAATAGAGACCGTATCCTCTCGCCCATCCGAATATTGAATATACGCATACTGGGGATTAGCATGGAGGAGTTGCACTTCCTCCACCAGTGGATCAGTCTTGTGGCCTCTCACATGTCTGCGCAACAACACAGGGCCCGTGGTCGTCAACCATGTGGGTAACGAAACTCCATTAGTAGCTTTTCTTGGAAAACTAAACATCCTTTCATGAGGGGTGGCATTCGTCGCTGTACACAAAAGAGACCTTATGGAATGCAGCACGTCTGGCAGGACATCCTGCCAGCGAGAGGTCGGCAGGCCTCGTGACTTCAGAGACAGTACGATAGCCTTCCACACTGTCGCATTTTCTTTCTCGACCTGCCCATTACCACGAGGGTTATAGCTGGTAGTTCTACTCTTTGCAATCCCCTTCGATAGCAAAAACTGTCGTAATTCTTCGCTCATAAAGGAAGAACCCCTATCACTATGTATATATAGTTAGGCATGCCGAACAAGGAAAACAGTTGGCAGAGGCATTTAATTACAACAGCACTAGTCACATCCGGACAGGGGATAACAAAAGGGAACCGAGAGTACTCGTCTATAATATTAAGAAAATAGACATTACGGTCGCTCGATGGAAGGGGACCTTTAAAATCGAGACTCAAACGCTCAAATGGTCGAGTTGCTTTAATAAGATGAGCTGGCTCGGACAGCTTATAGAAGCGGGGTTTGCATTAAGCACAAACATGACAGGTTCTGGTCATTGTCCGGACCTCCTCAATAGAGTAGGGTAGATTGTGGGACTTAATGAAGTGGTTCATTCTGGTAACCCCAGGGTGGCAGAGTGCGTCGTGGAGACTTTGAAGCTTATCTGTACCTAGACTAGCACATACTCCTCGTGACAAAGCATCCGATGGCTCATTAAATACTCCAGGCCTGTACTGAATATCATAGTCATATGTTGACAGTTCTATTCGCCATCTTAAAATCTTATCATTTTTGATCTTGCCTCTCTGCTTAGTGTTGAACATAAAGGCCACGGATCGCTGGTCAGTAATGAGCGTAAAACGTTGGCCAGCGAGATAATGTCTCCAATACCTGACTGCTTCAATAATCGCCTGTGCCTCCTTTTCCACTGAAGAATGTCAAACTTCTGGTCCTTGCAATGTACGAGAGAAGAAAGCTACTGGTCTACCAGCTTGGTTAAGAGTTGCTGCCAACGCAAAATCAGATGCATCACTTTCCACTTGAAAAGGGATCTTCTCATCCACGGCACATACCACTGCCTTCTCAATGTCCCGTTTGATATTAAGGAAAGCCTCCTGAGCTTCCGCCGATAGCGGAAAAGACGTCGACTTAATAAGAGGTCGGACTTTATCTGAGTAGTTAGCCACCACTGGGCATAGTACGAGAAGAATCCCAGACACCTTCTTAAGGCTTTTACAGTGTGAGGTAAAGGTAATTCCTTAAGTGGGCGTAATCTTTCAGGGTCTGGCCTGATTACCCCATTCTCCACAACGCAACCAAGAATACACAAACGTGTAGTATTGAAGGTACACTTGTTTTCGTTGTAGGTCAGGTTTAACCTCTTTGCAGTCTCTAGGAACTTCGCGAGATTTTGATCATGCTCCCGTTGGTCACGCCCACAGATGGTAACATTGTCCAGGTACGGGAATGTTGCTTCCAACGCGTATTCATCCACCATACGATCCATCTCCCGTTGGAAGACGGATACCCCATTCGTCACTCCAAAGGGCACCCGAAGGAATTGGAACAGGCGCCCATTAGCTTCGAAGGCCGTATAAGGTCGGTCTTCTATTTTGATGGGGAGTTGATGGTAGGCAGACTTTAAATCAATGGTGGAGAACACGCGGTACTGAGCTATCTGGTTCACCATCTCAGAAATACGAGGCAAAGGATAGGCGTCAAATTGGGTATACAAGTTTATAATCTGGCTATAATCGACCACAAGTCTTTTCTTCTCATTAGTTTTAGCCACCACCACCTGGGCACGCCACGGGTTACCACTGTGTTCGATGATTCCCTTCCGTTGAAGCCTTTCCACTTCCTCTTTTATAAATGTTTTATCTTCTGAACTATACCGTCGACTCTTAGTCGCTATAGGTCTACAATTAGGAGCAAGGTTCGCAAACAAAGAAGGTGGGCTTACGTTTAAAGTAGAAAGGCCGCAGACTGTGAGCGGAGGCTGGGATCCACCATACTTAAGGGTAACGCTCTCATGCTGACACTGGAAGTCCAAGCCTAATATTAAGTTCACACACAACTGAGGTAATATGAGGAGTTTAAAGTCCTTATACTACGTATCCTTAACGGTCAATGTGACTTTACAATATCCAGTTACCTCCGAAGTAAGGGATTTGGACGCCATCACAATTTCACTTCGAGTAGGATACACCTTCAATGAACAGGAGTTAACAAGGTTGGGGTGTATAAAACTTTCAGTACTGCCACAGTCTATCAAACACCCAGTAGGACGACCATTAATCTTAATGTCCATCATAGATTTTGACAAGGAACACGGTATGGTCTGGTCAACCGTAGCCGAGGCTAGAGTAAAACGATAGGCGGCAGCAGAGAAGACATCGGGTACAGGATTACCCTTACACACTTGACTAAAATGTCCCCGTTTCTTACATTTAAAACAGGTAGCCTCTCTGGCTGGGCAACTTTGCCTGGGGTGTTTAGATTGGCCACAAAAATAACACTTAGACCCATGGGGCACAGCCGCAACAATAGGATTAAGTGGGGGCTCCATTGGTGTTATGGATGCCTCCATACTCGGAACACACGAGGCTGAGAGAGATGCATGGGCTGATGCATACACTTCTGAATTCTTCTGGGCTACATCTAGCGATCGAGCAGCAGCGACAACCATTTTTAAAACTAACGAGTCGTTCTCGAGGAGTCTCTGTCTAATATAATTAGATCGGAGGCCAGATATGAAAGAATCGCGGATGGCTTCTTCCTGATACACTATGGCAGAGACAGCCTTGTAGTTGCAACCCTTAGCCAAAGCCTTAAGGTCCTGCAGGAAATCGTCCAGAGATTCCTCGGGTAATTGCCTGCGAGTAGACAGGAGATACCTGGCGTATACTTCGTTAACCGACTTAAGGTACTGGGCTTTAAGAGCTGCGAGGGCCTCTTCATATGTAGTAATATCTTCAATTATAGAGTATAAGTTTGATGACTTACCAAGTTGGTTAGAAGACCCAACTTGTTAACCGTCGGATCGGTCGATGATGCGATGAAGTGTTCAAAACATCGGAGCCAATGCGTAAATTTCTTCGACTCATCTGCCGAATGGGGATCGATATCCAGACGCTCTGGTTTCAAAAATCGATCCATCTTCCAAAAGTTGTTATTTAATAAAATTGATGTGCCAAATAACTGCCCGAATCCGAAGTTAAAGCTTAAGACTGAAGCCTTTTATTAAATAAGAATCATGGCAGAGTTAACAGAGTCCATCATCGACCGAGCCCTTGGTAGAACATACAAGAGGGGCGGGGCCAGGGAGGAGCATTAGTGGTTCCCCCTGGTGGAACATTCCAGACATTACAAGTGCAAGTACAAATATCAGAACACAGTTATTTCATCACAGTCACGACACAATTTTAACTCAGAAAATTGGGAGGCACGCATGGGGTCAAACTTCAAAGCCAGACCTGGCATGTGTCAGCAGAATGGTCAGAAGAGGCTATGGTAAGTACTTTTATTGACCTTTTCTAAGGAATCCTTGTGGGTCAGGTGGGGCCTCGCCAGCCCAGCCTTGCCTCTCCCTCCCAGCAACAGCATCTCCTTACAAACCCTCTCCCTACCCCAGCACTAACTTTATGCCAAGAACCATACATTTGGGTCTGAAGTGTTGATCTTCCACCAGAATTCCCAGTCCAGCCGTCACTCTCACTGGTTTCGGGCAGGTGCCTGTCGTGAATTATTCCCACCCACCCTGAATGCACCCAGAGTTTTTGGCCTGGCCATTTAGTGATGAGCCAAGCTGATTATTCGTGGGGAAGCCTTTTGCCCTGTTAAAGACCTCTGCTTCTACAGATGCACTCCACTGTTCTGTTGAGCAGAGATGTCTCCCAAGGTTCCAAAGCCAAATTTCACCTTTCTGTCCAGACTCTCGGGGGAAAAATTGGGTTGCTTTGCGCCTCCCGTTATCGCCCTAAGAGGGCGCTAACTGGGCACAAAGCAACTAGCGCCCGGGCATGGTGCCGCCCACGAAATTCAGCAGGAGGTTAGCGGCGGTATTAACCGGTAGCACCCCAAGGCGCTGCACACGGCAATGACATCATCGCCGTGTGCAGCGCCCCGGCCGCGATCTTTGGGCTCGACCCCTGACTTACCGCCTGATACTATGTCCGACAGGGTCAGCGGGGCCTACCTGAAGCCAGGGAGGCGCAATTTAAAGGAGAGGTGTAGGGCGGCCATTTTTGTTGCTGGCCGCCTGCCAGCACCTACCTGCGCTCCCGTCCCCCTGCCCCCCCCACCCCCACAGAGTGCCGGCTGCGCTCCAAGAGCCCCGCACTTCTCTTGAGTACCGGGCTCTTTTGCCGACACTCCCGATCCCCGGGAGCCCTGGTTTGCGCTGCGGAAGGCCCCTCCCCTTTAAGAAGGGGAGGAAGGCCTGCAAATACTGCGGCCCGCAGCACCGCGATATTGACTCGCAGCGCCCCAAGAGAGATGCGGGGCATTTCCAGTAGCGCCCCACTTCCCTTTTGGGGCGCAACCACTCAATTTCTGGCGCAGGGGTGCTAAAAGTAGCGCCCCAGCGAAGTTAGCACCTCACATGGGGCGCTACTCAATTTTTAGCCCTTAGAGTTGCTGTAGATGCACTCTTTGAAAACTAGTAGTGCTAATCGGATTCTGTTTACACAGTAGGAATTGTATGGTTCTGATCACATTGCATGAGTCCAAGCTCTTTCTAAATAGGTACCTAATGCTGTGAAAGAGGCATTGGACACTTAGGGATCAGACTGGCAAGGGGAAATGAAAAGTCTTTGCCTCAAAATACCATTTAGGGCACTGGACATATTTGACCAATGGAAATCTCTCGAGACTTGGAGCAATTGTTGATCACTACATGAGAAGATTGTCAGGCAATACAAATATGGCCATTGTTGCCAAATCTAGGATCAATGTATAATTCTGTAATCCACAATCAATGAAGCAGGACAAAGCTCTGCAGTTCTGCCACATCCAGACGTGAATGGTGGTGGTCAAATGAACAACCAATGGGAGGAAGAGGCACCATGAACATCACCATCCTCAATGATGGCGAAGCCCAGCACGTGAGTGCAAAAGACAAGGCTGAAGCGTTTGCAATCATCTTCCGCCAGACGTGTCAAGTGGATGATCCATATCAGCCTACTCCTGAGGTCTCCACCTTCACAGAAGCCAGTCTTCAGCCAATTCAATTCACTCCACGTGATATCAAGAAACAGTTGAACGCACTGGATACAGCAAAGGCTATGGGCCCCGACAACATCCAGGCTGTAGTGCTGAAGACTTGTCCACCAGAACTAGCCACGCCTCTAGCCAAGCTGTTTCAGTACAGCTACAACACTGGCATCTACCCGACAAAGTAGAAAATTGCCCAGGTATGTCCTATCCACAAAAAGCAGGACAAATCCAATCTGGCCAATTACCGCCCCATCAGTCAACTCTCAATCAGCAGCAGAGTGATTGAAAGTGTCGTCGACAGTGCTTTAAGCGGCACTTACCAATAACCTGCTCACCGATGCTCAGTTTGGGTTCTGCCAGGACCACTCGGCTTCAGACCTCATTACAGCCTTGGTCCAAACATGGGCAAAAAAACTAAATTCTAGAGGTGAGGTGAGAGTGACTGCCTTTGACATCAAGGCAGCATTTGACCGAGTCTGGCATCAAGGAGCCCTAGTAAAACTGACGTCAATGGGAATCAGAGGGAAAACTCTCTGTTGGCTTGAGTCATACCGAGCACTAAGGAAAATTGGTGGAGGCCAATCATCTCAGCCCCAGGACATCGCTGCAGGAGTTTCTCAGGGCAGTGCCCTAGGCCCAACCATCTTCAGCTGCTTCGTCAATGACCTTCCCTCCATCATAAGGTCAAAAGCGGGGATAATCGCTAATGATTACAGTGTTCAGTTCCATTCGCAACTCCTCAGATAATGAAGCAGTACGTGCCCACATGCAGCAAGACCTGGTCGGCTTGGGCTGATAAGTGGCAAGTACCATTCGTGCCATACAAGTGCCGGGCAATGACCATCTCGAACAAGAGAAAGTCTAACCACCTCCCCTTGGCATTCAATGGTATTACCATCATCGAATCCCCCACCAACAATATCCTGGGCGTCACCACTGACCAGAAACTTAACTGGACCAGCCACATAAATACTGTGGCTACAATAGCAGGTCAGAGGCAGCGAGTGACTCACTTCCTGACTCCCTAAGTGTGATAGAATACTCTCCACTTGCCTGGATGAGTGCAGCTCCAATGGTATTCAAGAAGCTCGACACCATCCAGGACAAAGCAACCTGCTTGATTGGCACCCCATCCACCACTTTAAACATTAATTCCCTCCACCACCGACGCACCGTGTCTGCAGTGTGTACCATCTACAAGATGCAATGCAGCAACGCTCCAAGACTTCTTCGACAGTACCTCCGAAATCCACGACCTCTACCACCTAGAAAGACAAGGGAAGCAGGCGCATGGGAACACCACCACCTCCAAGTTCCCCTCCAAGTCACATACCATCCTGACTTGGAAATATATCATTGTTGCTTCATCGCTGAGTCAAAATCCTGGAACTCCCCACCTAACAGCACCTTCAGCACACAGACTGCAGTGGTTCAAGAAGGCAGCTCACCACCAGCTTCTCGAGGGCAATTAGAGATGGGCAATAAATGCTGCCTTGCCAGCGACGCCCACATCCCTTGAATGAATTTTTTTTTTTTTAATTGGATCCTAGCCTTTTCCTTCACTATTGGGAGGAATAAAGAAGGGAAATTATTCCACGAATAACTACAAACCTCCACAAACCAAGCCTCACATGATTGGAAAATGGGAACTTACAAATGAGAAGTCCTGTACTGGCTGTGGTTGGGACTTCTCCAAATTGCCAATGAAGCCTAGTTTCACAAGAGGGTTCAGAACGTGCTCAATCTCCCCACCAACCAAGTTTCAAATGGGGATCTTTTGAACCAGTTGACCATACAGGGTTGGATGTGCAAACTGATAGTGAAGTTTACTTCAGTTTTTACACAGCAAATATGTGGATTAGGTGTGGGCTGAAGAAAATGACACCACAAAGACATTATGTAGTTAATGAGCTATTTCAACACTGTTGAGTTAATGTTTTTGATAAGCACATAAAAGACAGCAGTAATGAAACATAATGACAAGCATAATATTTATCATTTGCCTTGTCATTCATCTTGATAAGTCTATTCCCCATATTCTCCAGACTGTCATTAGTAACATCACTAGGCTCCAATGCAGCCTTCAACAGGAGATACTTCTAATTCATGCTACATTACCCACTGATCCAAACATCTCCAGTCTAAACCATAGCAAGTTTGAGCTCGTAAATCAAATCTAGGAATGGGGCTGAGGATGCACCAGTCTCTCGCATGTCTGCTTATCTCAATACCCATTTTCAATAGGCCAGGACTTTTCTGTTAACTAACAGTTCAGCTTTTCTATTGTATAATCTCACGATTAGGTCAGAGAAACAACTGAAATTAACATTTTATTGTCCACTTATTCAGAAGGAAAATAGACGCTGGCTCTGCGTGCTGAGAGGCAGTGGTGTGAACTGCTGCCCGAGCGTGTGTCAGTATACCTTCCTTTGCTGCCAGAATCGAAAGCTCAATGAAGTTCCATGTCACTCACAGTCAACCTTGTTCCAACAAAAACTACTTCAACGTCTAACTATACAAACCAGTTACATGACTTTGTAATGCCAAATTAATTCCAAAGAAAGGAATTACTAAAATGATCTGCTTTCAGAAGAAATGTTTATCTTAGCAAATCTCAAATTTGTGCTACAACTTTCCACCTCTCGAAATATTCTGGACTTGCATGGATAAACCAATAGGTTTCACATCTCTTGATCGCTCCCCTTCCCTCAAAAATAGGAAAGGAAACTCTGGTTTCTGCAGCTGAGGGCAGCAGGCTAGAGAGGCTAGAAATAACTGGTGCTCTTTTGATAAGGACATTTGTGAATACTGTGTGTTTATGAACATGTGACCTCTCAAAAACTTGCACACACACTCAGTCTAACAAAATATCAATTCAATCAATTACAGACAACTATAGTGACATTCTAGTTCTACCTTTTTGGGTCTAATGACACATTAATGTCAATTGTGAGGACAGTTTGGTGCTGAGGACTCTACTACATTGGCAACTGGACAGGTCAGTGCTGAAACCCTCAACAGCAACTGCAGGCAATAAATGAGTGACAGAGACATTAACTATACTTATTTACACTAATATAATGACTTTCGATTACTTGGGACAAAAATTGCATCAGGTCAGCTTGGCCTTTGATGATATGCTTGGTTTCAGAGTTTTCTTGTGATAATACAAAATTATTGCGGCATCCTTTCTGATCTAAATCTTTGACATCAGGTCTTATGGCCATATTCACAAAGAACTCCATTGGAAAGTCACTCGACACGTGATAAACTGCAAAGCGCATGTCTCAATGCTACTGAAATTGGTTTTTTTCCCTGCTGCCATCCATTTTGTTTCAGGAATCAGTCATATCATGGCTCAGTGATCACGTCTACATTCAGTCATGACTTTTAATAATCATCAGCAGAAAATGCGGAAGCCAGTGATTACATATCAGCACTTCATTAATGTTTCAGATTGAGCACCTGAGGCCTGTCTCTCTACTTTTCCAGTCAACTTCATCTTATAAGAGAGCAGCAATTTTTCAGCTTGTCTAACAGCTGGCTTGTTGTTTCTTTTCGGCAGACCTGGTATCACATCACACACTAGTTTTAGTGGAAAGCATCACACTGAGACTTTAAGATGTGGGCTACATGTAGTAATAGATTGTTCATTGTAGATGTAATTAATGCCATTCTTTCAATGCAGCATGTTGCACACATACAAGTAAAATATTCCATCCATCTGTGGGGTGGGAAAAGTACCGTACAAATCAATGCATGCCTAGGACCTCTGTCCCATTCAGCTGTATTTCCAGTCTCCATAGTTTCTAACACAAATGTGGTGTAAACAGAAGTACCATGGGCCAGAATTTGCTATATGACGGCGTAGTCTGAGAGTACGTTGTCACACCACCTTTGAAATGGACAGCAAGTTCAGAATTTCTGCTAAATCCCGAACGCGATCTGTCAAGTTCCAACTTGACAGATCATCCGCGACATCACCGCACCGACACTGAAAACCTAATTACTGGCCCAGAGTTGGGCTAATTGCCCACCAGCTGCCCAGCAATTACATACAAAAATTTTACCGCTGGTGGAATGCTGCGCCCCTGGGATCCATGGGCCATTATATTGAAAAATAAATTTAAACGTTTTAAAGGGGCTAAAAACAAACTGATTTTAAAGGTTTTTTATGTTTAAATAATTAAAAATATATATTTTAATATTTATTTAAACTCTTACGCTGGTAAAAGGAGGCTTTATGCCTGCTTTTACCAGACGCAAGAGTTTCATGGGCATTTGCTGGGCAGTAGTTGGGCAAATAGCTCAAATCTCCGCCAGCGAATGTACATTTCCCAGGGATGCTGAAACTTGACAGATCGCAAGTTCCAGCTTTTCGCACATGCACATCGCACTGCGGAAACCCAGAACTTGCAGGGTAATTTAGGCCGCGTACGCGGTAAATCTAGGCCACTATGAAGATGGCTGTCCTTATAGGGAAATCATACACCACACGTTTCATTTCTTTTTAAATTAGATACTGAAATTTCACACAATAATGCCCCCATTTTTTTTCAAAATTGTACATGGGATGCCAGCTGCTCATTACTGTCAGTAGAACAAGGGGAGCCCAAGGCCATCGGAAAAATGATGTTTCCTGGAAAAACTATAAAGATGGCTTTAGATATATTATCAAGATGGCTGTCCTTATAGGAAAACTATATACCACATGGTGTTTCATTTCTTTTTTAAATTAGAAACTGAACTAGTGCATTTCACACAAATAATAAAGATCTGGTTTGACCACCTTAAGCTTTACTGGCACTCCATATGCGCTATCTCAGCTAGGATGGTTGTGAAAGTCCCGACCAACATTTTCTGCTAAAATCTGGAACATGAAAGGCAGAGGTGTTTGTACAGTTGGCAGTATCAGTAGCCATAGATCTTCTGGAAGTTTAACGTGTTCAATCAGCAGAGACTGGAGGACAACAAACAACAACTGGGATTGGGGGTAAGGTATTGACTTGGATAGAGAACTGGTTGGCAGACAGGAAGCAAAGAGTTGGAATAAACGGGTCTTTTTCCGAGTGGCAGGCAGTGACTAGTGGGGTACCGCAGGGATCGGTGCTAGGACCCCAGCTATTCACAATATATATTAATGATCTAGACAAGGGAACTAGATGTAATATCTCCAAGTTTGCAGACGACACAAAGCTGGGTGGGCGTGTGTGCTGTGAGGAGGATGCCGAGAAATTCCAGGATGATTTGGACAGGTTGGGTGATTGGGCAGAAGCATGGCAGATGCAATATAATGTGGATAAATGCGAGGTTATCCACTTTGGTAGCAAAAACAGGAAGGCAGATTATTATCTGAATGGCAATAGATTGGGAGAAGGGGAAGTGCAACGAGACCTGGGTGTCCTTGTGCACCAGTCGCTGAAGGTAAGCGTGCAGGTGCAGCAGGCGGTTAAGAAGGCAAATGGTATGTTGGCCTTCATAGCGAGAGGATTCGAGTACAGGAACAAGGATGTCTTGCTGCAGTTGTACAGGGCCTTGGTGAGACCACACCTTGAGTATTGTGTGCAGTTTTGGTCACCTTATCTGAGGAAGGATGTTCTTGCCATGGAAGGAGTTCAGCGAAGATTCATCAGGCTGATACCTGGGATGGCAGGAATGACGTATGAAGAGAGATTGGGTCGATTGGGCTTGTACTTGCTGGAGTTTAGAAGAATGAGAGGGGATCTCATTGAAACTTATAAAATTCTGACGTGTTTGCGTGGGTTTCCTCCGGGTGCTCCGGTTTCCTCCCACAGTCCAAAGATGTGCGGGGTAGGTTGATTGTCTATGATAAATTGACCCTTAGTGTTAGGGGGATTAAATACGGGGATAGGGTGGGATATGTGTTGGTGTAGGGGTTACGGGGATCGGGTGGGATATGTGTCGGTGCAGGCTCGATGGGCCGAAATGGCCTCTATCTGCACTCTGTGATTCTGTGACTGGACAGACTAGATGTAGGAAGGATGTTCCTGGTGGTTGGGGAGTCCAGAACAGGGGTCACAGTCTAAGGATAAGGGGTAGGCCATTTAGGACAGAAATGAGGAGGAATTTCTTCACCCAGAGAGTGGTGAACCTGTGGAATTCTCTACCACAGAAGGCAGTTGAGGCCAATTCATTAAATATATTCAAGAAGGAGTTGGATATATTTCTCAAGGCTAAAGGGATCAAGGGGTATGGGAAGAAAGCAGGGACCGGGTACTGAATTTGGATGATCAGCCATGATCGCATTGAATGGCGGAGCAGTCTCGAGGGGCCGAATGGCCTACTCCTGCTCCTATCTTCTATGTTTCTATGCCCTAGATAGACACAATGGACCACACTGTAGGACAGCCACATACAGAATTTCTAGGGTGTAGATTTAAATGGGAAAGCACAAAAGACATTTCTACAGGGGCAGGCTGATGGAACACAATCAAGAAAGGTACAATGGCACTGAGCTCCTCTCTCTAGCTTTTATTAATATTTTCACAACAGAGCAGTGGGAAGCAACTATATTGTGTGCCCAGTTGTTCCCCACTCGTTTCACAGAGAGAAAAGAGGAGGAAAGAGAAAGATCAGCTTCAAGAAGTGGGTGAGAAAGACAGAGAAATGAGCTATACTTCTCTCTCGTTCGACACCTCTTGGTTTCTCTCGAATATGGAAGTGTTGCAGTTTTTCTCCTGCCTCTGCAGAATCTCCATATTAACTCAGAAACTTACTATAAAAAGCCAGCTGTACCATGCTGTTTTCATTCCCAATTCTGGCAATTCTCTCCACCCTGTGCTCCCACTTCTGGCAGATCTGCCCCACTCCCGATTCTAACCCAACTGTTCCTGTTAAATGGCGCATCTGAAGTTCTCCCCCTATTCTGCTGCTGTTGGATGGATGCTAGCAGTGGACTGGCTATTGGTAGCTGGCCAATGTCCAGCCACCGACCAGCTGCAGCAGGGATCTTTCTACTGCAAGTCAAAATACGTTTAAGAATGTTGGATCATTATGGTCGAATATGCATTGAAATTGCAAACACAAATCTACACACAGAGCATCATACTCATTACTGGGCAATAATGAGGTCATAAGAACGTAAGAAATAGGAGCAGGAATATGGCCCCTCGAGCCTGCTCCGCCATTCAATAAGATTGTGGCTAATCCTCTACCTCATCTCCACTTTCCTGCACTATCCCCATATACTTGACCCTTAATATCCAAAAATTTATCGATCTCTGTATTGAATATACTCAATGACTGAGCCTCCACAGCCCTCTGGGGTAGAGAATTCCAAAGATTCACCACCCTCTGAGTGAAGAAATGTCTCCTCATCTCAGTCCTAAATGGCTGACCCCTTATTCTGAGACGTGACCCCTGGTTCTAGACTCCCAGCCAGGGGAAACATCCTCCCTGCATCTACCCTGTCAAGCCCTGTAAGAATTTTGTATGTTTCAATGAGATCACCTCTCATTCTTCTAAACTCTAGAGAATATAGGCCTTGTCTACTCAATCTCTCCTCATAGGACAATCCCCCCATCCCAGGAAACAGTCTGGTGAACCTTCGTTGCACTCCCTCTATGGCAAGTATATCCTTCCTTAGGTAAGGAGACCAAAACTGTACACAGTACACCAGGTGTGGTCTCACCAGGGCCCTATATAATTGCAGTAAGACATCTTTACTCTTATACTCAAATCCTCTTGTAATAAAGGCCAACATACCATTTGCTTTCCTAATTGCTTGCTGTACCTGCATGTTAACTTTCAGTGATTCACGTACAAGGACACCCAGGTCCCTCTGAACATCAACATTTCCCAATCTCTCACCATTTAAAAAATACTCTGCTTTTCTATTTTTCTTACCAAAGTAGATAACTTCACATTTCTCCACATTATATTCCATTTGCCATGTTCTTGACCACTCACTTAGCCTGTCTATATCCTCTTGACGCCTCTTTGCATCCTCCTCACAACTTACATTCCCACCCAGCTTTGTATCATCAGCAAACTTGGATATATTACATTTGGTCCCCTCATCCAAATCATTGATATAGATTGTGAATAGCTGAGGCCCGAGCACTGATCCTTGCGGTGCCCCACTAGTTACAGCCTGCCAACCCAAAAATGACCCGTTTATTCCTACTCTCTGTTTTCTGTCCATTAACCAATCCTCAATCCGTGCTAGTATATCATCCCCAATCCCATGAGCCCTAATTTTGTTCAAAACCTCTTGTGTGGCACCTTATCAAAAGTCTTCTGAAAATCCAAATACACCACATCCACTGGTTCCCCCTTATCTATTCTGTTAGTTACAACCTCAAAAAACAGATTCGTCAAACACGATTTCCCTTTCATAAATCCGTGTTGACTCTGCCCAATCCTATTATTATTTTCTAAGTGCCCTGTTACCACATCCTTAATAATAAATTCTAGCATTTTCCCTACAGGCTAATTGGTCTGAAGTCCCCCGTTTTCTCGCTCCTTCCTTTCTTAAATAGTCGGGTTATATTTGCTCCCTTCCGTTCTAGAATCTATGGAAGTTTGGAAAATGACAACCAATGCATCTCTATCGCCACCTCTTTCAAAATCCTAGGATGTAGGCCATCAGGTCCAGGGGATTTATCGGCTTTCAGTCTCATTAATTTCTCCAGTACTTTTTTTTTTTACTAATACTAATTTCTTTCAGTTCCTCATTCTTGCTAGACCCTTGGTTCTCCAATATTTCCAGGAAGCTTTGTGTGTCTTCTTCCGTGAAGACAGACACAAAGTATTTGTTCAATTTCTCTGCCATTTCCTTATTCCCCATTATGATTTCTCCTGTCTCAGCCTGTAAGGGACCCACATTTAATTTTGCTAATCTTTCCCTTTTTACATACCTATAGAAGCTTTTACAGTCTGTTTTTATGTCTCACGCTAGTTTACTCTCATATTCTATTTTCCCTTTCTTCATCAATTTCTTGGTCCTCCTTTGCTGAATTCTAAAATCCTCCCAATCCTCAGGCTTACTAATCTTTTTGGCAACATTATAAGCCTCTTCCTTTGATTTACTACTATCTTTAACTTCTCTTGTTAGCCACAGTTGGGCCACTTTTCCTGTGGGGTTTTTGTGCCTTAAAGGAATGTATATTTGCTGTAAATTATGTATTAATTTTTTTAATGCTAGCCATTGCTTCTCTACCGTCATACCTTTTAATGTAGTTTCCCAATCGACCTTAGCCAACTCGCCCCATATACCTACGTAGTTTGCTTTGTTTAGATTTAAGACCCTAGTTTCGGATTTAACTAAATCACTTTCAAACTCAATATAAAATTCTATTATATTATGGTCACTCTTCCCTAAAGGCCCCTTTACTATAAGGTTATTAATTAACCTTTTCTCGTTGCACAATACTAGATCTAAAGTAGCCTGTTCCCTAGTTGGTTCCTCAACATACTGATCTGGAAAACCATCGTGCATACATTCCATGAATAAAGACTTGAAGGCATGTATATATGGGTGGTCAGTGTGGTGTCCACATCATTTTGTTGGTGTTTGTAGCTATGGGCAGTCCCAGTCCCTTGCTGGAATCAAAATATGACAGCCAGAAACTACAATAACTCCTTCTCTTCACCATAAAACATCTCCTCCAACTTCTCTCCCTATCTCTAATTCTGAAAGTGAAGAACTCATGGAATTCTTTGTTTACATTCACTGCTTCTGTCTGTATCATCTCCACCTAATTTAACCTCTACCTACACCCAAACTCTACAGCTTCTCCCCATCTTCCCTCCCCAGCCCTCAGTAAACTTATTTACTACATGAAGCACGCAACCCACTTCAACCCTTTTCCTGACCATCCAATGTCTCTTTCTCAACTCAACTTCCCCTATCCTCTGCTATTGTCCACATCTTTCAAAACCACCACCATCACCTTCCTTAAGAAAACACCCTCAAACTACTGTTCCATCTCTAAACCACCCTAAGGTTGCCTTGTTTCCACTCAACTACTTGCTCATCTTTCTCACCAGTCCATTTTAAAACCTTTGATCCAATTTCCAAATTCCACCCTAACCACGTTAAAGAAGCCATCCCCTATGGACAAGCCCTGCGAATACACAGGATCTGCTCAGACGAGGAAGAACGCGATGGACACCTACAGACGCTGAAAGACGCCCTCGTAAGAACGGGATATGATGCTCGACTCGTCGATCGACAGTTCCGATGGGCCACAGCAAAAATCGCATAGACCTCCTCAGAAGACAAACATGGGACACAACCAACAGAGTACCCTTCGTCGTCCAGTACTTCCCCAGAGCGGAGAAACTACGCCATGTTCTTCGCAGCCTTCAACATGTCATCGATGACGACGAACACCTCGCTAAGGCCATCCCCACGCCTCCACTACTCGCCTTCAAACAGCCGCCTAACCTCAAACAGACCATCGTTCGCAGCAAATTAGTGAGCTTTCAGGAGAACAGCGACCACGACGCCACACAACCCTGCCACGGCAACCTCTGCAAGACATGCCAGATCATCAACACAGATACCATCATCACACGTGAGGACACCACCCACCAGGTACATGGTACATACTCATGTGGCTCGGCCAACGTTGTCTACCTCATACGTTGCAGGAAAGGATGCCCCGGAGCATGGTACATTGGCGAGACCATGCAGACACTGCGACAACGGACACCGCGCAACAATCGCCAGGCAGGAGTGTTCCCTCCCAGTCGGGGAACACTTCAGCAGTCAAGGACATTCAGCCTCCGATCTTCGGGTAAGCATTCTCCAAGGCGGCCTTCGAGACACACGACAATGCAAAATCGTCGAGCAGAAACTGATAGCCAAGTTCCGCACTCATGAGGACGTCTCAACCGGGATCTTGGGTTCATGTCACGCTACATGTAACCCCACCTGACGTAGGGTCATCCAGACTCGAGTCGTCGTTGGCTTGTTCTCTCTACACAGATGCGGCCGGACCTGCTGTGATTTCCAGCAAAAAAAATGTTTTCTTGTCTGTTTTTTGTTTTTCATACAGACCCCAGCATCTGCAACATTTTACCCCTCGTGACCCCACCTCATTGTTCTTTGATGTAATGTTTTCCTGACTAACCTGTTTGGGCACCATTCACACCTTTGATTGCTGTGATTATCTCTCTGCCGAGGTGTGATAAATGGCAGTTAGAAAGATTACTTGTAATCATCTGGCATTATTCTCTGACTATATAAGCTGTGTCTTTATGCATCTCTCCACTTCACCTGACGAAGGAGCAGCGCTCCGAAAGCTTGTGATTTCAAATAAAGCTGTTGGACTATAACCTGGTGTTGTGTGACTTCTTACATTTGTCCACCCCAGTCCAACACCGGCATCTCCACACCAAAGGATGATACCTCATACAATGCAGCATTTCCTCAGTACTGCACTGGAGTGTCAGCTTCAAAGGAGCTCAAACTTTGACTCAGATCACAACTGCTGCCCACTGAGCCAGGATGACACACTGCCTATACTTTTAAGAGAGAAACTGCTATAGTTAGCACATTAAGAGTTAATTTATTGAAGTGTTTGCACCCACATACATAATGTACAGTCATGTATAAAGTTTCCATTAGTACTCAAAAGGCTAATGGCATTTGCAATGTTGAAATATAAATGCCAACTCTTTCCAATGAAATGAACTGAGGCACAACTGATGTAGATGGCAACTGATGGCTCATGAAAAAAGTGCTATCTTAAAAATTCTTTTTATTGAGCCATGAATATTTTAACACAAGAGCACCAGATTGTATTTTGTGTCAGAAGCTTTTCCATATACTGGTGTAAACATAATTCTTTGGACTGCTATTAGCACACTTCAGTGCTCTACCTCGTTAGAACTTATTATCTAATGTATATTTTCTTAAACACGATAAGGTGAAACTGCTGTGTGCAACTGATGATAACTCTCTCTTGCCATTAATACATCACATTTAAGCTACCCACTGGCAGAAACTTAAACAATTAAATCAAATTTAAATTTAAATTGAAGATGTCAATAATTTTCTGACCTCACCAGCATATTCATGCTAATGCAAGCTATGTTATTTGGGGTGGTGACAGCAGGCTCATCTTCATTTTAGTTGAGTAGAAGCCAAGTGCATGACTATACCAAAGGGTTGTGATGTGCAACAAGAAGATATGTACTTGTATCTGTGGCTTTCCACATGACAATCTTGGTCACCAGAAGAGGTAACAAATAGAGGTTAAGCATTCCCCCATAAGGAGAGTGAGGGAATTTTAAATAAATATAAACCAAAGGGCAGGTCATCCTAGACTCTCCTTCCAGTGGGTCATTTAGGTATTGTACTGTTAAATGACTAAGAGCAGGCAGGTCTCCTAAATAGCCACATTTGGGAATTGGCACATTGTGCATGGAGACCATTAGACAGAGTGCGAACATGTGTGAATAAATACACTAGCAGACATGCACTGTTTTTTCCTAACCCAGGAAACATTTCATTCTTATGAAAAAAAATGGCATCTGTAAGTCTTTTTAAAAATAAACTGCAATGCTAATTTTTTTTTGAAGTTAAGTCAGATGCTTTCAAAAGCAATTCAGCTGAAAGCAAATTCCAAATATAACCTCAAATTAGCATGAAACAGCTCTAAAGTGCCCGTCACAAAAAGTGCTGGATATAAATTTAATAAACTGCACTCTTTACATATTATTTACACGGAGGAATATTATTCAAAAGTCCCCTTTCAACACTTACCCAATGTTACACTTCTAGTCCTCAAAAACAATAACATGGCAGTTAACCAGAATTTGGAAAAAAAGAGTGGCTTAGCTGAACTTTAGTATGTTGCCAAATTGATGGTGGCATAATAAGGTACTCTAGGCTGTTAACTTCGGTGGGGTTTCCAATTGAATAATGCTACCAGCTGGAAAATTGGCCAGCAGCTTCTTCAGAAAGTGATAAGAAGGTCCCGTCATTGTTTGATGGCTGCAATTTGCAATAAGAGAAAGAGAGACCTCAGTTAAAAGAAAGACTTGCATTTCGATAGCGCCTTTCACGACCACCGGACGTCTCAAAGCACTTTACAGCGAATGAAGTACTTTTGAAGTGTGGTCAGTGTTGTAATGTAGGAAACGCGGCAGCCAATTTGCGCACAGCAAGATCCCACAAACAGCAATGTGATAATGACCAGGTTATATTGGTTGAGGGATAAATATTAGCCAAGGCACCGGGGATAACGCCCCTGCCCTTTTTCGAAATAGTGCCATGGAATCTTTTATGTCCACCTAAAAGAGCAGACGGAGCCTCGGTTTAATGTCTCATCCGAAAGACAACACCTCCGATAGTGCAGCACTCCCTCAGTACTGGACTATGTTCTTATAAGTCCCTGGAGTGGGACTTGAACCCACAACCTTCATGACTCAGAGGCAAGTGTGCTACCCACTGAGCCACAGCTGTGCCTGATGCAGAACCTGTCCTTCTTCGGGGCGCACTTACAGACAGGGAAGCACAAGTTTGCTTTACACTGGACTGAACTGACAAAATCAAATGTAACACACTGTTACTGAACTGGCTTCGTGATGTCAGGAATTATCTTTGGCTGGATGGAAGAGGGAATGTATTAGTGAGAGCTGAGGCTGAATATTGAAACAACTGCATTTGTATAGTGATTTTAACATTTATAAGGCACTTCTCTGAGAATGAACTGAGCCATGGAGGAGCAAGGAGGGTTAGCTGAAAGCTCAGTTAAAAAAAGTAGCTTTTGAGGCAGTTCTAAGAGGTCTAAAGTATGAGTTTCAGAGGACTGAAAACTCCTCCAGCAAGTAAGGAACATGAGGAGCAGGGAAGGATGCATGAGATCTCATAGTTGCTATAGCCAATGCAGCTGGGATATAGAGCTGCAAAAGGTTGGAGGTAGGGTAGGGCGGGGTTATAGAGGACAAGGATTAGAATTTGGTGCATTGGAAGACAAAGAACCAGTGGAGTTCAGTGAGGAGAGGACTGATGGGTGAGCGAAACATAGGGCAAGGCAGGATATACGTAAAGTGATTTTGGACAAGTTGATGTTTGTATAGCAAGGAGGTGAGGATGGTGTTTCAGAAATCAAGTCCTGAGATAACAAAAGCATGGTTAATAATTTTGCCAAAGTGGAAATATGCTGTTTCAGTGATTGACAGGATATTGGGTCTGAAACTTAATGTTGAAGAGGACACAGAGGTTGCGCACCATCTGGTTCAGCATAATTGGGTGTCAGGGTAGGGAGACTGACGCAGGAGCTAGGATATGGAGCTTTTCGTAGGGGCCAAATAAGAGAGTTTTGGTTTTCCCAATATTCAACTGGAGGAAATTTTGACAACACAGAGGTGGCTGAGGAATCAATGGTGGTGGAGAAGCAGAGCTGGGTGGCAGCTGCGTACACATGGAAACAGACCCCCATGGCTGAGGATAATATTTCCGAGGAGCAGCATGTAAATGAACTAAAGGAGGAGCCAAAGCAGTCATCTTGGGGTAGAAACATAGAAGATAGGGGCAGGAGTAGGCCATTCGGCCCCTCGAGCCTGCTCCGATATTTAATGAGATCATGGCTGATCATCCAAATTCAGTACCCTGTCCCTGTTTTCTCCCCATATCCCTTGATCCCTTTAGCCTTAAGAAATATATCTAACTCCTTCTTGAATATATTTAATGATTTGGCCTCAACTGCCTTCTGTGGTAGAGAATTCCACAGGTTCACCACTCTCTGAATAAAGAAATTCCTCCTCATCTCTGTCCTAAATGTCTTACCCCTTACCTTTAGACTGTGGCCCCTGGTTCTGGACTCCCCCGCCATCGGGAACATCCTTCCTGCATCTAGTCTGTCTAGTCCTGTTAGAATTTTAAAAGTTTCAATGAGATCCCCTCTCATTCTTCTAAACTCCAGCGAGTATAAGCCCAATCGACCCAATCTCTCTTCATATGTCATTCCTGCCATCCCAGGTATCAGTCTGGTGAATCTTCGCTGCACTCCCTCCATGGCAAGAACATCCTTCCTCAGATAAGGAACCAAAACTGCACACAATATTCAAGGTGTGGTCTCACCAAGGCCCTGTACAACTGCAGCAAGACATCCTTGTTCCTGTACTCGAATCCTCTCGCTACGAAGGCCAACATACCATTTGCCTTCTTAACCGCCTGCTGCACCTGCATGCTTATCTTCAGCGACTGGTGCACAAGGACACCCAGGTCTCGTTGCACTTCCCCTTCTCCCAATCTATTGCCATTCAGATAATAGTCTGCCTTCCTGTTTTTGCCACCAAAGTGGATAACCTCACATTTATCCACATTATACTGCATCTGCCAAATCACTCAACCTGTCCAAATCATACTGGAGTTTCTCAACATCCTCCTCACAGCACACATGCCCAATCAGCTTTGTGTCGTCTGCAAACTTGGAGATATTACATCTAGTTCCCTCGTCTAGATCATTAATATATATTGTGAATAGCTGGGGTCCTAGCACCGATCCCTGCGGTACCCCACTGCCCGCCACTCGGAGACAGACCCGTTTATTCCAACTCTTTGCTTCCTGTCTGCTAACCAGTTCTCTCTCCAAGTCAGTACCTTACCCCCAATCTCACGTGCTTTAACTTTACACACTAATCTTTTTGCGGGACCTTATCGAAAGCCTGGAAATGACTGTGTAGGAGAGGAAAGAGAAGCCCTTGCTGGAGATATGCTGGCTCCTCTGGGACAAGCTTGAATGGAATCAGTTAAGAGTGGTCCCCTGAAAGTACAAAGAAGGTTCACTCGGTTAATCCCGTGGATGAGGGGGTGGTCATATGAGGAGAGGTTGAGTAGATTGGGACTCTACTCATTGGAGTTCAGAAGAATGAGAGGCGATCTTATTGAAACATATAAGATTGTGAAGGGGCTTGATCGGGTGGATGCGGTGAGGATGTTCCCAATGATGGGTGAAACTAGAACTAGGGGGCATAATCTTAGAATAAGGGGCTGCTCTTTCAAAACTGAGATGAGGAGAAACTTCTTCACTCAGAGGGTGGTAGGTTTGTGGAATTTGCTGCCCCAGAAAGCTGTGGAAGCTACATCATTAAATAAGTTTAAAACAGAAATAGATAGTTTCCTAGAAGTAAAGGGAATTAAGGGTTACGGGGAGCGGGCAGGAAATTGGACATGAGTCTAGGTTCGGAATGGTCATGGCCCTGTGGGTGGTGGAGTGGGCCCAGGGGCCGTGTAGCCTGGTTGTGCTCCTACTGTGTTCTAATTCTGTGTTAGATTTCAGGAGATGGTTTTATTCCTGTTCCTGGCTGGGGTGGAGATCGCCTTTACAGAAGGTAAGTACTGTAGAAAATATAGGGACAGAGTGATCTCCTGGACGAGTTTCGATCGCCTAGATGGGTCGGAGAGGAATTTCCCAGATTTTTTTCTCCCAAATTGGCCATTGGGTTTTTTTAACTGGTTTTTCGCCTCTCCCGGGAGATCACATGGGTTCGGGTGGATGGAGAGTGATAGAAGATTTGAGGTTAGGATCAGATCAGCCATGATCTTATTGAATGGTGGAGCAGGCTCGAGGGGCCGATTGGCCTACTCCTACTCCTATTTCTTATGTTCTTATGTTCTTATAAGGTGGAGCACAGGTGAGAGATGATGGAGAAGGATGGCGTGATTGACTATGTTGAACAATGCAAAGATGTCGAGGATGACAAGATGGGATGGTGTACTATGGTCCCAGCTACAGAAGATGTCATTGATGACTTTGACCATCTGTAGACAAAACAAGACATCTCCGTACTCAGCCTCAGAAACAGCATGAAAATAGCAGGTGCATGTGTGGCGATAAACACAGGCAGCGACCTGGTTCTATTTAAGTCTCACCCTGACCTGCATCAAGCAGAGAGCTAATGAGCATAATCGATAGCATCTCTCATCAAAGGAAAGGAATAATTGAGAGAAAACCATAACTTGGTACTGTGGGGCTATGCGAAAGAGGACACTTTCACTGGCCTGAGAACAGCCAAGTGTCTGCCCTCTTGACTGCAGGCAAACGGCCAAACAGATAAAAGAAAGGGGGCTTTAAAAAAATACAAAAGTAGAAGAAAAACTCCATAAAGATACAAGTTTGGACAAAGGAAATGGAGATTTAAAAAAAAAAAAATTTAAGCCAAAACATGTATAACATGCATTAATCTTAAAACTCATACTAAATATCAATTAAAATAATAAACTAAAAAACCTTTTAAAAATTAAAATTGAGTAGTAATATCACCATCATGAATATTCACAGTACCTACCTACTGAACCCAATCTCTCTTTGGCTCAGCTACACTTTCCTCTGTGAAGTGCCTTGGAACAGTTTTCTATGTTAAAAGGCTCTATTAAATGCAAGTTGCTATTGAAGTCACTGCCACTTCTGAAGAAATTCAGTAGCCATAAACAATAAATATCTTTGACAACCCACTTTTTCCTAAGGCCTAAATCAACCTTCTTTCCTTTTCTAACCCTTATACGCGCAGTAACTGTCTTTCCAATCCCAATACAAGTACAACTTGGATTCCCAGAAAGATATGCACTCTACCTGCCGCAAACATTTAATTCCTCGTACAAGACCATTTATAATGTCTCATTCCAAGTGACAATTAACATCATCCATCATCAAGACACTTCCATCTCGACTTTTTCTTAAGTGTGAAATGATCTAAAGTAATGATGCTAATTACCCCAGCATTTATTTTCAGTGGACTTTGTGTTTCATGCATAAACTACAATTGCATATTGCAATCACTTTGTAAATTAATGATTTAATAGTCATTTTTGTAAGCAGAACAGGCACAGATTTATGTCCTGGTACACAAAAGAATTTTTGTGACGTAGTATTGAGTATCAAAGTTCCCGCTCTACTCAATGCTAAAATTAAAAGTCTAGAAAATAGGTTATGAATAAACTATGCTTATAAACATCTCAGAAATAGGATTTCAATTCCCACTTGTCAAGGGACATAAATTATCTGTACCTTCGTTGCATGTCAGTTATTGCAGTTTTTCATTTCAGAATTGAGAATGATCTCACTGCTCTCAAACTCTAGACTAGAAATGTTGATAAAAGCGTGGTGGAAAACCTGAATAGGGCAATGGGCCACCTGCATTTAAAAGCCATTAAGGACTGAGAGAAAAACTTGGGTTGCCTTTTCTACTGAGGGAGCCTCACCCCTTCATTCTATGATTTTGTAATGCAGCTATTAGTCCTTAATACTAAGACATTAACAATAGACAGACTGTCATCTAAATCGATCGCTTTCTTCCCAGAAGCTCAAGACTGAAGTTTTAAATCCTCAACATGAACACCTGAATTCAGAGATTGTTCCATAACATTTACTTCTAAGTCTGCCCATTTTAGCTTGCCCTTCCGGAAACACTGTACCGCCCTTCCATTATGGCATCTTAAATTATTCCAGAATTTTACCTCCACTTCCATGTGTTGATCACCCTTTGTGTGAAGAACTTTCTGACATCAGTCCTATAAATTTGTGTCCCCTGAAGAGTGATCAAGATAATTCCAGTCCTTATGGGATTAAGTTTGAATAAAGGCTTGAGTGATTTTTTGCTGAAGAAAAATTGCCAAGTACAGACATGATATAGATCTTCAAAATAATGAAAGGTGAGTAATAAAGCTTTTTATCTTGGTAATGAACATAGGATATAAATAAAACATTCACAAAACTAAAGAGATTAGAAAAACTCCTCTCTCCCACCAGTTAGTTGATATGAGAAACAACATCCCAGAGACAATGGGAAGCCTTTAAAACCATTCGAAAGCAAAAAGAAACCATACATGTCCCTAGGGTCAAAAGAAGGGCACATGGTAAAACCAAACCTAAGTGGCTAATGTATCATACGCAAGTACTAATCAAACTTAAACAAAATACTTGTACAAAGGATAGATACCAGGCTAAGCTAAAGGCAAAAAAAACTGCCATTAGAACAGCCAATAGGTTAGTTGAAAAGAGGTTTGTGGATAAATGTGGTAGCAATAGCAAAGTCTTTTTTAGCCATGTTAGGAGTCAGATAGCAATAAAACATTCCATCAGGCCATTAAAAGGACACTGCATGGCAAACTCTGGTGAAATCACAGGACATAGCTACTTTGCATGAGCCACTCTAGTAGACAATGCTCAGTTACCATTTAATACACTGCACAGTTAACACTAAAATTGAGAATGTCAATGTGGATGCAGATATAATCCAGGAAAGAATAAGAGGCCTCAAATCTGATAGGGCAGCTGGGCCTGACGACGTTCATTCCAGAGTGCGCAAAGAAATGGGAGATGTGTTAAGTGATCCCCTGGCTTATATATTTAATAAAATTACATGGAATGTACAGCGCAGAAACTGGCCATTTGGCCCAACAGGTCTATGCTGGTGTTTATGCTCCACACGAGCCTCCTCCCACCTTACTTCATCTAATCCAATCAACATATCAAATAGCTCACGAGAGATAGAGATTGTTCCCATGGATTGGAGGGAGGCTAATGCAGTACCAATATTTAAAAAGGGCAGCAAGCCAGAACTGGGAAATTATAGGCCCATTAGCTTCACCAGTTATGGGAAAGTTGTTGGAAGGGATGATCAGAGATACCCTGTATGACCACCTGCACAGAGCAGGTTGTGGCGGAGCCACAAAGGGACTCCGATCAATTGTATATAATTCCCTTTAATAATATGTTAGCTACAGCCTGAGTCTGTATCTTTGTTTTCACTGTTTACATGTACAGAGCGCGATCACTTTAATAGCGTGGGTAAATGCGATGACGTCACGCTGTTCATCACGTGATCCCCCACCGGCGGGAAAAACGTGATGACATCATGATGTCAGCCACGGGACCGCCCAAGCAGTCCTCGTGGAGCCTCCGAACTGACTAGACCTATATTCGATGTTCTCCTGTAGTTATCCGTTAAACTCTTAGTTTTCATTAAACCTCGTTTATTTGATCGCCTGAGTGGACCTCAGTCTTTTGGATAAGAACTAGACATTCCTACAAGGTAATATTAGAGATTTGCATCATGGCTTCTGGAAAAGAAAGTCATGTCTCAGCAACCTGGTTAATTGTTTTTTAATGGAGGTAACTAGACTGTAGCCCTGTCGACATTCTATATTTGGACTTTCAGAAAGCTCGAGACGTGGTACCGCATTATAGATTACTACACAAGATAGAGCCCTGTGGGATAAGAGGGCAGATCCTGTATTGGATAGGGAATTTGTTCTCCCAGAGAGAGGGTAGTTATTAATGAAAGTGGTTCTGCGTGGAGATTGTTTGCCAGTAGCCCCGTGGTGATCATGTTAGAACCGCTGCTCCTCACGATCTATATTCATGATTTAGATGAACATCTCGTGGGCACTATCCATAGGTTCGCAGACGGCATGAAGATTTGTGCTAGTGTTATGACCCTCGATGAGAAAGAGAGACTTAAATCTGATCTAGATGCGATGGGGAATGGGCCCACATTTGGCAGATTTAATTTAATGTAGATAACTGTAGTGTCATGCACGTGGGTAGGCCTAACACCAAGCATGTATATACCATGCTTGGTACAGAATTAAATTCTGTTGAGCGTGAAAAAGACCTAGGAGTTATAGTACATGAGCCTCTGAAGGTGTACAACCAGTGCCAAGAGGCTATTGTGAAGACAAATAGAGTACTAGGGTATATAGCAAAGACGAACCAGTATAAAACACATTTCCAAAGTAATTGAAAAGGCTAATGGATCTACGCCCCTGCCTCAGCTCATCCGCTGCCGAAACCCTTATCCATGCCTTTGTTACCTCTAGACTTGACTATTCCAACGCACTCCTGGCTGGCCTCCCACATTCTACTCTACGTAAACTTGAGGTGATCCAAAACTCAGCTGTCCGTGTCCTAACTCGCACCAAGTCTCGTTCACCCATCACCCGTGCTCGTTGACCTACATTGGCTCCCAGTTAAGCAATGCCTCAATTTCAAAATTCTCATCCTTGTTTTCAAATCCCTCCATGGCCTCGCCCCTCCCTATCTCTGTAATCTCCTTCAGCCGCACAACCACCCCACTCCCCGAAATACCTGCGTTCCTCCAATTCTGACCTCTTGAGCATCCCTGATTATAATCGCTCAACCATTGGTGGCCGTGCCTTCTGTTGCCTGGGCCCTAAGCTCTGGAATTCCCTGCCTAAACCTCTCCGCCTCTCTTTCCTCCTTTAAGACGCTCATAAAAACCTACTTCTTTGACCAAGCTTTTGGTCACCTGCCCTAATTTCTTCTTATGTGGCTCAGTGTCAAATTTTGTGTCTTATAATACTTCTGTGAAGCGCCTTGGGACGTTTTATTACGTTAAAGGTGCTATATAAATGCAAGGTGTTGTTGTTGAGCTTTATCTCAAGGGGGGCTGGAAAACAAAGGGCAGGAAGTTATACTTCAATTCTACAGAGCCTTTGTCAGACGCCAGCTGGAGCACTGCGTTCAGTTTTGGGCACCACACCTCAGGAAATGTGTGTCTTGGAGGGGTGCAGATTCACCAGAATACCAGGTTAAATTATAAGGACAGCCTGCATAACTTGGCTTGTATTCCCTTGAGTTTAGAAGGTTGAGGAGCGAACTAATTTGCGGTGTTCAAAAATGATAAAAGGATTTGAGAGGGTAGATAAAGAGAAACTTTTCAACTGGTGGGGGAATCCAGAACAAGGGGGCACAACCTTAAAATTAGAGCTCGGCCATTTAGGAGTAAACTCAAGAAGCACTTTTTCCACACAAAGGGTGGTGGAAATCTGGAATTCCCATCCCCAAAAGGTTGTGGATGCTAGGGTCAACTGGAGTTTTCAAGACCAAGACCACCAGATTTTTATTAGGTAATGCCATCAAGGGATATGGCTTTACAGTACGGATCAGCCATGATCTAATGGCCCACTCCTGTTCCCATGAATTGGCCTAGGGTTTTAAAAAAAATATTCTTTTGCCTCTCCCAGAGATTACATGACTGCTGGTGGGAAGGTACAATGGGGTTCATATACTTAGTTGCGTCGCATGTTGTGAGACAGGCTCACTGGACCTTGCCTGTCTGTCTTTTTGTATGTTCGTAGAAGGGAATGTGTTCAGGGTCATTTGGCACCTTGAGAAAAAAATGCCCAGGTTGAAGATTATAAGGATATTGATAGCACTGCTTGATTTATTTTTCCAGGGGTGGTTGGGAAGGAAATTAACGTTCCCCGAAGTAAAAGATCAACAGGTATACTGGGACTGATGTCCATGATAGAATGATCATAGTGTGGCGGAGCCACTAAGGGACTCCGATCAAATGTATATAATTCCCTTTAACAATTATGTTAACTACAGCCTGAGTCTGTATCTTTGTATAAATTGTTTGCATGTACAGAGCGCGGTCCCTTTAAGAGCACGGGCAAACGCGATGACGTCACGCCGTTCATCACGTGATTCCCCCATCGGCGGGAAAAACGTGATGACGTCATGACGCCAGCCACGGGACCGCCCAAGCAGTCCTCGTGGAGCCTCCGAACTGACCAGACCTGTATTCGTAGTTCTCGTGCATTTGTTTGTTAAACTCAGTTTGTTTTACATTAAACATCGTTTGTTTGACCGCCTGAGTCGACCTCAGTCTCTTGATAGGAACTAGACATTCCTACAATAGATTAAATTTGGATGGAGCGGGTTTGATTTCCTTATGAGTTGGGAAGTAAGATTAGAGAAATTTAAGCTCAACACTCAAAGAAGAAGGAACATAACCGAGATATGGCCTGAAATTGCTGAAAACTTATGTATGCCAGTATTATGGTGCAGAAATTGCAGGAATTTATGGAGTGAGCGACTTATGTCATTACTTAAGCCACGCCATAACTTGCTGGGGCTCCTGTGCTGTTCCAGAGACCCTCGCCGAAAAGGCTGAACAGCCAAGTGTCATCATCATCATAATCATAATCAACTTTATTGTCCGGAATTAAAATCAATGGCGATTGGGAATTTGCTGCCTTTAAGCCGGTGTTCATGCTGCTGCCACTTAGACTGAAAAATAATGGCAGTGGAGAGCTGGCAGCAGCCTGATTTATGGGTTTAATCAAGATGGTTGTATCTGATGCCTCATTATCCCCAGGACCCATTCTCATAAATCAAATTCAAAGCGCTATGAGATGTTTGAGAGACTGCATAAGGCGCTAAATAAATGTAATTTTTTTTTGTAGTTATAAATTCTGTAATCAACAACTCCGTAATAACGCAGGCAAGAGTTAAATTATACATCTGGAGAACATGAAGAACACATACCCTCGGTAAAATAATACCTCAGGGGCAATTAGAAACTGAAGTTAGCTGCATTCAATTTTTAGGTTTGCCCTGTTCTTGGTTCTTTCAGAACTGTGATTAAACATCAACAATATATAGAGAACTGAAAATGAGTTTTAATTGCTAGTAGGAATGTGAGCAACCACAAGCAATTGGCCATGTTTCACAGAGACTGCCCTCTTTGTCAAACAGTTGAGGATTTTTTTTAGTTAAAATGTAAGCCTCGTTAAGCAAGTGGGTTTCATGGCATCAGAATGTCATGTTAAATCAGCAAATAGTTGCCCAGGGGATTACCTTAACAATTAAAATCATTTATAACGTTAAAGTCCTCTTGGTGCCAAGTAAAACATTGACAGGTGAGAATGATCGCAATTCCTGCATTTATACTACTGTTTCCTATTTTAAATGTATAGATTTGGTCTGTGTCTGTGGCTGGGGTAAAAACTTCTTAGATATTCCTAAATGCCAGTTTCCCTAAATTACTATTTACAAAAGCAGACACAATCCCCAACATCATGGGTCTGCATCGGACATCAGCTGCTCCGCCCTGACTCACGGCGATGCTTGCTGCCATGTATTCAAATCACTTCTCCAGCAAATTTTGCAGAAATTCACCGCTGGAGGATCAGGGAGGGGAACGGTCTAACGTATGGCGCTCGCCGTCAATACTGCCGCTGCAGCCAATTCTGGGCCATAAAGTAGTAAATGGTGTACAGAGTTATAAATGGGTAAACCTAGATGATTAGCAAAGAGGTGGAATTAAAAATGGAAAAATCCCTGCAAGCAACAGTACCACATAGATAAAGATGCTTTGAATAGCCTACCTCCAGCAAATGTAAAAAGTTACAGCAGCTGTCGAAACAATAGATGAGATATAACATGGCCGAAATGTTGCAGGGAGGTGGGGGGAGATAGTGGAAGTGACATTCCAAATTTCACTGCAGAATTTGCACAAGAAAAAATATAACAAATGGAGAAAAATGATCATTGTACCGATTTACAAAAGGGATACAATGAGCTGTGATAACTACATGGAAGAAAGCTTGATCAGCCAAACTACTGAAGTGTTCATGTTGTGTATTAGTGGCCAAGGTTGGAGGCATTTTGGGAGAAGAGCAACCAGAGTTCAGAAGAAGCTGCAGTACAAGTGATCAATTATTCACAGAGCAACTCAGTGAGGGGTGTACAATCTCACCCGTGTCATCATTCTATTGATTTTAAGCTGATCTTTAGCTCAATCTGCCAAAAGGCTATGCTTAAAATAATGAGATCTTACAACACATCAAAGACTTGTCTGCCTCAATGAAGAGCCCGACAGCATTTCACACAGTGCAGTATGCACAGCCAGCAGATTCACAGGGCGGCTTAAAACAAACAGCGAGCTGAGACAAGGCTGCCCACTATCAATGACATTAACTTTGGTGCCAATGATGCAGAATGACTAGTCTCTGGAAAAAAGGGTTCACAAGTAGAATTATACAAGTAAATGAGAAACCAGCCAGTTGGCACGAGTCCATAAATAACTAGAACTATTCTTGGGGTAAACCAAGTTGGTAGAGCAAAGATCAACTGCATCCAAACAAGGCAGAATCAGAGAAACTAGCTGTTAATACAGAAGAAACTGAGTTTAATTGAAACTATATATGGAGGATAGACGGGGCAAGACTTTGACAGATATAAGCACAGCTTGTAGGACGGTAGAGAAAGTACAACAAAATAGAAAGTAAAAAGTGAAACATTGAAAATGCTGAAAATCTGAAACAAAACCAGAAAATGCTGGAGAAACACAGTGGGTCAGTCAGCATCTGTGGGGATAATGGACAAGGTAACCTTCTGGGTACAGAACCTTCTCCAAAATTGAAAAATACTAGGCAGATGACATTTTTTAACATTATTTTAAAAAGGTGGAAAATATACACATAAAATAAAAAAAGACAACCCAAAGAATCAAGAGTGGAATGAATGAACAGATCACCCGAATCAAGTAACAGACAGAAACATCAAGACATTAAAGAGACAAAGGATGTGTAAATAGCTGAGGAAGTGGAAAGCTTAGGGAAATGCGAGAAATTGTGAGGGATGGAAAATCTGGGTGTGAATTAAAACTGGTTTGAAAATGAGGATAGAGCTTTAAAGTCTGAAGTTCCTGAAGTTAATGTTCAAACAAGAGGGTTGCAGGGTGCCTAGGGGATAGATGAGATATACATAAGCATCAAAAACAGTATCTAATCTTTCTCCTAGGCACCCTACTACTAGGGGAAATTGTGTTATTGAAACTTCAGAACCACAGTATCAAAACTTCAGAAGCAGGGTATCGGGATTTCAGAAGCAAAGTATCGGGATTTCAGAAACAAGGTATCGGGATTTCAGAAGCAAAGTATCGGGATTTCAGAAGCAGGTATCGGGATTTCAGAAGCAGGGTATCGGGATTTCAGAAGCAGGGTGTCGGGATTTCAGAAGCAAGGTATCGGGATTTCAGGAGCAGGGTATCGGGATTTCAGAAGCAAGGTATCGGGATTTCAGAAGCAGGGTATCGGGATTTCAGAAGCAGGGTATCGGGATTTCAGAAGCAGGGTATCGGGATTTCAGAAGCAGGGTATCGGGATTTCAGAAGCAAGGTATCGGGATTTCAGAAGCAGGGTATCGGGATTTCAGAAGCAGGGTATCGGGATTTCAGAAGCAAGGTATCGGGATTTCAGAAGCAGGGTATCGGGATTTCAGAAGCAGGGTGTCGGGATTTCAGAAGCAAGGTGTCGGGATTTCAGAAGCAGGGTATCGGGATTTCAGAAGCAGGGTGTCGGGATTTCAGAAGCAAGGTATCGGGATTTCAGGAGCAGGGTATCGGGATTTCAGAAGCAGGGTATCGGGATTTCAGAAGCAGGGTATCGGGATTTCAGAAGCAGGGTATCGGGATTTCAGAAGCAGGGTATCGGGATTTCAGAAGCAGGGTATCAGGATTTCAGAAGCAGGGTATCGGGATTTCGGGAGCAGGGTATCGGGATTTCAGGAGCAAGGTATCGGGATTTCAGAAGCAAGGTGTCAGGATTTCAGGAGCAAGGTATCGGGATTTCAGAAGCAAGGTGTCGGGATTTCAGAAACAAGGTATCGGGATTTCAGAAACAAGGTATCGGGATTTCAGGAGCAGGGTATCGGGATTTCAGAAGCAGGGTATCGGGATTTCAGAAGCAGGGTATCGGGATTTCAGAAGCAGGGTATCGGGATTTCAGGAGCAAGGTATCGGGATTTCAGAAGCAAGGTGTCGGGATTTCAGGAGCAGGGTATCGGGATTTCAGGAGCAAGGTATCGGGATTTCAGAAGCAAGGTGTCGGGATTTCAGAAGCAAGGTATCGGGATTTCAGAAGCAAGGTATCGGGATTTCAGAAGCAAGAGGCTGAATTTTCCATGGTGGTAGTGGGCGTGATCGGTGGCGGGTCGGGTGGGAAAGTTGTTTTTTTTGACAGCGGGTTGGGAACCCACTGTCAACTCGCTCCCACGTGACTTTCCCACAGGCGCATCTGTTATTGTGGAGCCGACCCGACTGGCAGTGGCGGGGAACCCGACTGAAATCATTATGAGGTACTTTACAGGCATAAGAGCCTTTCTCCCCCTACTTTTTAAATTTCCCTGCATGGCCACGGGATTCACACAGCTCGGGAACCACATCTGACAACCTGAGGCGTTGCTCCAGCTGATTACTTGATAGCATGGAAATCAAACCAAAATAAAAACTTGTTGATTACATCAGCAAACAGATTGATGGAGATTCTGTTCTACTTGAAAAGCTACTGGTAAATGTTAATTCAGAAATTCCTGAAGGGATGCGAGTGCTGAAGGTTCCCATCCTACCCTGGATGGGGAGGGAAATACATTTTGCACCGGCCATTCTCGGCTGTTGCCTTCCAACTGAACAGTAATTGCAGTGAATTGATCTGCACTATAAAAAAATGACATATACCATTTAAATAAACTTGTGTTGTTTCTGGTCAGGTTTTTCTCACAGTATACTGTGATTGTCCAGTTACACATTAAATCAAGTCATCAACCATAACAATTTCATTCTCATCACTCATTCCACTAGTTCAATTTGCTTTCAGTCCCTGAATATGACTCATTTAATTTTTCAGTCTGAGACTTTAGGGTGAATATCTGCAGAGGTTCTCTCACTTGTCCATTGTTAACTTCAACAGAAGAGCTGCAGAAATCTCAGAAACACACTGTAAGCACCAGTTACACTGTTTGTCAGGGATTTCGCAGCTCTTCCGCTGAATTTGCATAAGACTGTAAATCCACCCCTTTACAATTACATTTAAAGTCTGCTTAATTTTATGTATTACCTATATACACACATCTTTTATTTGTACCAGTTACTGATACAAAAGTCTATAGATTTGTGACTAAAGCACCAATAACGTCACAATTAATGTACTTTTTAAATTATGTTCTGATTGTATTTGTAGATGGAGTCTACATCTTACATCTAATATCTTAATGATATTATTTAAATATTTCTTTGTCACTCATGTATAGCCTTTATTATATTATTGTACAGTAAAGATTCAACACCCACTATGTTAGATTAAACTTAAAATTTAATGTGGCCAGAGTCCCTTTAAGGAACCCGGCTTAAAACACGTCATGAATGATGTCACCGGACCCGCTCCATCTAATTGGGAATGGGTGACACGCTGGGCAGGCTTAATAGGGTCCATTAAGGTAAGTTCATTTTGTACAGCGGGATGGAGCCAGCAGCAGGGTCGGGACCCGCCATGGACTCCGCCTGCACCACACTCGCCAAGGTAAGGAAAATTCCGGCCAAGGTATCGGGATTTCAGAAGCAACGCTCATCACAGAAGATGGAGGTGAATTCTGCAAAGATTGACAAAGCAAGGAAGAAGGGTAGCCTAATATGTTCAGGATAATTTGGAAGTTAAGGAAACGGCTTTCATATCCTAGGAGGAAAACATAAAACGAAGTACAGGAAACTTTGGTTTATCCAGAGGTTGTATGTCCGGAATACTCGATCTAACGGCAAAAATCAGGAGCCGTTTTCTATAAGTTTTTTTAGTTCTTGTTCTTTTTTTTCCCCAGTCAGGCACTGCAAGGTCTGTAGCTATAGCAACAGCTTCAGCTAGAGACGCTTGCAGCTGCAGCTGACTCTTTAGAAGCTGTTGCTAAGCAACAGTGTTTGTTGTCAGATACGGAGATGAAAACCTCCGTATGCTTCAACATTAACTTTGTATGTCCAGCAGTTTTGATAGATCGGCAACACGCCGGTCCCGTCGGTGCCGGATATCTCAAAGTTTCCTGTAGCCTTTGCGTTAACAAGCAGGTCTCGGATAGGGTTAACCACAGGGGTATGCTACAGATGGGATAAGGATGATGACAGCATCCTGTGTAATGAGATAAAGTAGAGGCATTAATATTGTGCTAATGGATGATTTAATTCAACAATGATAAAGTTGATCAGGCAAATTGTTTACTATGATCAAGGATTCAAAAATCAGGGGACATGAGCATTCCTAGAAAGTTAGGAATGAAAAGATAAAAGTAATAAAAGTAGTCAAGTGGAACACCTTTATTAAAAGCACAATAAAACTTGTGGAAATGAGGGAATGCTACTGAAACTGTCACTAATGAAAACAGCTTTACACTGAAGTGACTCTTGATAGCTGTCACCTTCTGAGCTGGCAGACTGAAAGTGACTGTCAATTTGTATTTTCTATTACCTACTGCCAGGCTGAACATGGGCTTCAGATGAGAAAGCTAGCTCATTTCCAATTACTTCAAAAATTATTCACTTGACATGGCTTTTATTTTTTGTGCAATCCAAGTTGAAAACAATAAAATTCTCCTTGGGCACTGTAGGGAGTTTGCAAAATTCCCCCACCTCGCCTGCTTTCCGAATCAAACAAAGTTGGCCACTTTTTAAACGTACAAAATGGAGTTCTGGGACACGTGACCAGAAAGCTGCTGGAAGCGAGTCATTTTTCTCCCCAGCAACAAGACTGGAGACAGGGCCTGGAATCCACAGTCCCTATGTGGATTCCAGGCCAGACATGGAATTGAATATGTAATCGCAAGTCGCCAGTAGGCCGGTAAGAACAATGAACCTGGTTGCACTGCAATCAGGGTTAAGCTAGTTAAAACCATCATCGGGCCCATCCTAACAGATCCAATCATATCAGAAACCGTTTTAGAGGACTAGGCACCAGAGACACCATTGTGTGACTGAAACCAAAAACAATGAGGGCCGGTGATAAGGCCGTTAGTGGGAAATCGGCCGTTTTGCAGCCATTTACAGTGAACAAAGTAACCTGGGACACCTCTCGATCTGGGGGAGGCAAGGCAGATCGAGAGAGTGTAACTGTTTTTAGTAAGCAGACAGAAAGGGCAGTTCGAGACACTTCGACTTGGAACACACTTCGGGAGAGACAGCTTCTACACTTCACTTCGATTTCATCCTGGGACTTCGCTGCAAAAGGGAAACTTCAAGGACTCTACTGGGAGAAGCAGTCTCCAAGACGGGGAAGGCTATGCACAGCAGGCCCATGCTTTGGTAAGCAGGCGAAGCTCCTGGTCCGTACTGCCTCCCGATTTAAACCTGACTGTTCCCCCCCCCTCCCCGCCCCGTGCCCACCACCTCAGGCAGGGATTCAAGAGTGGAACCAGGAAGACACGGGACGGAGTGCACCATCCCGGTACGGACCGGAGCCCAGAGCGGGCCTCGCTAAACGGCGCAGCCCGACCTAGGAGGGAAGCCTTTTCGCCCAGCCAAGGAGGAAGATCCACTACCTGACTGACGGGAGAGTGTGTGGCCAGTGCACACTGAACTTTACCAGGCCAGACCAACTAAAGCTGCAGTCCCAGGACAACCTAAAGGCCTTTGTTCCAATGCGTTGGGTGAGCATGAGAGTCTGACCCCCCTTTAGTTCGACCTAGGTTAGGGATAGTGTAGGAGGTGGGGATAAGGCTAAGGGGAGTGTTAATGTGTGATACCCCTCGATGTGTCGTACTCCTTCCCGCACTCGCGTGCCCTCTGTTTTGAATATATAGTATTCCTTTTTTTTTTCTCTTTTTAAAGTGTATAGAGCTGTAGCCTTGGCTTAGTATCGTTGAACCAATTAATTTCTCTGCTTGCTTGTTTTGTTTTATTTTTCTCTCAATAAAACTGTTATTATTTTAACCTTTCACCTGCTTGTCTGTCTCGAGCTTGTTATTCTGCGCATCAGCTGCCTGGTAGGATCCCAGTGTCAGAACTAAGTGGGAGTGTGGGGACGCCTCAAACGTCCACTGGGTCAGGCCCAGGCCAAACCGACCACCCAACCAACAACCCCTACAGCACAAACTAACGCTTCACAATATCTTTCTAATTATCTCAATTATATTAGGCTATGCACATTGAATTGATAGTGATAACCTGAAATATATATCAAAGAACATCCATCCTGCAAACATTATGGCCCAGAAATTCGGGTCGGGGGCTTCCCGCGGGTGCAAGCCCCCAACCTGCACTTAGCCTTGCGCGCCAGCCGTTGAGCTGTAGGGCCCCGTGGAATTCCGATCCGGGGCCTGGTCCAACTGCCAGTGTGCAGTGCTTGTGTATCCCAGGGGCGCAGTTAGTTCGATGCGTCCCCTGGGATCACGTGGGCCATGGGGAGCCAATCGGAGCAGGGAATGCTCCATTCATAAGTCTGACAGGAAGTGCTGTCAAGACTTATAAATACTACGGCCCCAAAATAGCACTAAATCTTGAAATAAATTTTTTTTAAATCACATTTTTTAAATAAACTATAAATTACATGAAATAACTTTTAAACAATAATTTAAATTTTTTGAAAAAAATAATTTTATTTTCAAACGGGGCTAAAAATAAACTTACCTTGCTTTAAAGTATTTAAAAATAATAAACCTGTGGAAAAAATGTTTTAATTTTAATTAATTCACCACTTAGTGTACCTTGTAAAAAGCAGGCCTTACGCCGGCTTTTTACATTTCTAAATTCTGCAGGCTTACGTGCCCGGGAAAACCTGTAAAAAAAAAGTGAGTTCGATGCGCACACGCAACCTCTCTCGCGCACGCGTTCGACCTCTGAACCTCTTCGTTCAGAGGAACGGAAGTGCCGGTTTCCCACGCATGCGCAGTGCATGCAAAAACCCGGCACTTCCATCGGGCCTACGGGTGAGTACCCCATGCGTACTCACCCGTGGAGACCCGAATTTCTGGGCCAATATGTGAATTCATCCTGAATTTAGCTTGTAGCCTCAGGCAGAACATTTGCTAATAAAAAAATAAACACGATGGAAACCAATAATCCATTTCCATCATCCCATGGAATGCAATGTATCATTACTGTCCCATATCTAAAACAAACAGATGTGGAAGAAGATCAGAGCATTAAATGTATTTCAATAAATTCAAATGCCAGAATTAGACAGTATTTTATACAAGTGCATATATTAGACTGGGATTTAGAAAAACAGATAAAATGAGCTCTTCATTCTCGCAACTGAAGTGGAACCCAGTGCAGACTATTTAATCTTACACAGTCAAACGGTTCAAATACCATAGTACTTGAAAATTAAATCTACACCCCTTAAAACAGGATTATCTAAAAAAAAATGTAATAAAAGCTAATGCACTCAGATGAGCTATGATAGGCTAAATGACCTTATCCTATTGGTGATGCTTATCATGTTCCAAGATATGAGGTGGTTTTGGCAGGCAGTCAGAATATAAATTTCCACAAGTGTGACCAAGTTTCCAGTTTTTTTTTAACTATAGATCCAAAGTAATAAACTGCGTAAGATTTGTTAAATTTCTGAATATTGTCCTATTGATAAAGGAAATAACAGACAGAAAATTTTAACAACACTCCTCTGCCCAAGTTTCCCATGAAAGAAATGTCTGTCACAGTTTCTCACCTGGGGTCGCAAAGGAACTTTGTCTTCTCTCCATCCTCTCTCCATATCAGCCATTCTCGAAAGGATGGGTGAACAAACATCCGTGTCATATCCCGCCGTTTTATCAGAAACATGGAAAGATTATCCATCCGCTGTTGAAAGTCCTCCCATTCAAGGCTACCATCAATATTCCCTGCATTGATTGCCTGATAAAGCTGGTCATCTGTCATTGGGTGCAAGGATGCCACGGCCACATTCAGCAGTGGTAGCACACGCTCAAACGAGGATTGTGTAGGGAACTTCATGTTGCACTGCAAGAGGTAGACCTCAGCGAGGGAAACAGGTACTACTTTATAGCTTGAACTCTTAAGCACCAAATATCCTTTTTCAATCAAGTCGAAAGTCAGTTTTAAATAGAGGTACGACCCTTGGCTCAAAGCCTTGAGATGAGTACTGAGTTTGCCAAAGGTTGTGTTGTCCATTTTGCCATTGAGAGAGATGTTATTCTGGATTTCAGGGCTACTGTGGATTCGGTGGAGGATATATGCCTGTAAGTCCTGGTCAATTGCCTCATTCACATCCAGTTTGTCCAGATATATCTTGTGGAATGGAAGAAGTTTGGCCACTTCCTGTAAAAACATTTTTTTTTTTAGGAAAAAAGTAACTAAAGTTTGATGGGAGTGATATCACAGCAGTTGTACAATGCTTGAAGATTTACAGCTACTATAGCTAAATTGCCACAAATATAATGAAGGAGGTTCTAACTCAGTAGTGATCCTAAATCAAAGCTCAAATGTTTTGGATCAATTCAAATGTGCAAGAAGTCAGCAACACATACCTTCCACTGCAGAAGATGCAATTCACAACTTTCAATTTGCTATTTTATAACTGGCTACTGGGAAAATATTGCTGTATACTGCTAAGCAAATCATCTTCCACTGCCCACATGACCTTTCTGTGCCAGGCTGTCTGCTGCTCTAGTCCGCTTAAAGGCCAGATCGCACCAACAAACAAAAAGCCTAATGTGTTGATACACAGCTGCTGTGAAATCAGTCCCAACAAAGTGTTTGATAGGACATATAGATACAACAATCAACAAGGGTGCAATAGAATTGGCTGTGAAAGAAGGAGTCTCTACCATTATTTCTTTATTTAATATTTCCCCCTCCTTACTTTTCATTCTTCTCACTGGCTGTTTACACCACCCAGGATCTTTAAGCTGGGAGGCATGGAAAGGACAATCTGGGTTGCTCACAGATCTTTCCAGCTGAGATGACAGCACAAACTACAGGTAGCCTGTTTATAATCTCATCCTGAACTGTGGACTCCTCTATAGCTAAATGGATGTTGTCAGTCTCAGTAACATCTTTGTCATGTTTCTCCAAACCTTTCCAATGCATCAATGTCCTGTTAAATGAAAGATGACCAAAACCCAATACAATATTCCAGAAGTGGTCTGATGATTTTTGCCTGCTTTTTTCTGCTAATTTTCTCCCTTCCCCTTCTTCTCCTGAAGGTGTTCGCCTCCTTGCTGGTGTACAGTTCCACATTCCTTCCTTATTTTACCCAAGTAGCCATACTTTAGGTGAGAGACTGGACACTGAGGTTTGGCAGGGTATTCAATCACAGCTGAGTGTGATCCTGTCTTCACCAGATGTCCACACTTGTACACTTTCAGTGGAAATATGGCTAATTTTACTCTCTCTATCCAGGGTCTCTGGAACAAATTGTAATGCCCCTACTGCAGACCTGATAGCTTAGTGGGTATGGTACTGGACTAGCAACCCAGATTCCGTGAGTTCAAATGTCACCATGGAAAATTGTGAAATTGAACTCAATAAAAATGGTAATTTGTGGGCTCGCGCCAGAAAATGACCACGTATTTATCATGTGACAAATTTAATTTATTGGGGCATATCGTGAGGAACCAACATGACTGCTGAAAGGACAAGGAACAGTTTTGTCAAGGATATGCTGAGAAACAGTGAGGAAAGCATTTTTTTGATTGATCGATGGGGCACTTGAGCAAATTGCACCCTATAGAGGTCAAAATTTCCCTGCATCCAATATTCATTCTTACCTTACCGACACATGCCAGATGCAAAATTTGATTTGTGCTACAGCAAAGATTTCAGAATTTAAGCAGGTGGTATACTCGCTTACAAGCAAACTGTCTTCCAGTGGTGGGAAAACAAATTGATAGTCCATGGCAGTGTGGACCATGCAGGGGCACGGCTGGTCACATGGGGGCAATTTGGACATCACAAAGCGTCTTAAAAGAAGTTTGTCCTTTCTATGCTTTTGCCAGCAGAATGTCCTCCAGGGCCAGATCACTGTGGCAGTATGAAGTTCCACAGAAGAATAAAAGGCTTTCATCAAACTAGTAAACACACATACCCAATTGTACCCCAGTTTTAGGGTCATGTCAATTTGAAAACTACACCCCCATATTTAACTCTAATTGAAACAGGCATCAAGGTCCAAATTTACAGGCCACATGTGCCACCTCAGGAAATCAAAATCCATCTTGACAACCTATAATAATCTTGCACAAGTTTGGCCTCCTCCTGTCAAGTAATCATACCTGAAGAGTCGTTCGAACTGTCACTATTAACTTCAGCCACGATGGGAATTTTCCAATCATTTTAGTGAGAAATGACACAATCGTGTCCCCATAATCTGGTTTGTGGAACTCTGCTTCATTCAGTCCGTCAATTAAGAGGATGTAATCTTCATCTGCAATCTTTCGCTCTGAAAGAAAAATAAAATCAGTAACTACCAACAGCAACATTGTCCTTTCATGTACAAAATGGTTTTGCGATCCAAGGCACACATCTTTTTGTTGCAAAACACGCATTAAATGACTTTTTGTTCAATTCAAGAAATGTACTGAATGAACCACTGGGTTTCCAAGTTATACTCGGCTGAGGGTAGGAGTTAAATAGACCGAGAAAGAGACAGACCACTGAACTATCACACTATGCATTTCATTCTTAGGCTGAAATCTGTCTGTAATGCTGATTCCTTTAATCTGCTGACTCAGAGGCTGAGGCTAATAGATTACTTGAGATCAGGAGTTCTGGGCTGTACCAGCCGACAATGATTGTGCACCTTCATGAAATTCGGTATCCATATGGTGCTCCAGCATTACCACATTGTGTACCAAAGAGTGAATCAGCTCAGGTTCTAAACCTGCCAAAAATACAATTTAAAGGAACTGTATTACATGTACCCCCATTCTGGGACTTAGTGCTTGAAAATACACTAACACCCACAGCATACTTTGTTACTGTCACAGATAGAATAGAATAAAAAATATCAACATTTACAGAAGTATTCTCTGGGAGGATAAAGGGGCTTATTTGTGATGTGGTGCCAACTGACACCTTCACAGCCCTCCATGGTGCAATGCATGCACTAACCACCTTAGTTCAGCAAGGGGTGACTGAACAGACATTTAAATGGAAAGTTAGTGAGGGACATATTTCCTGGTGCTAACACTGTCTTGAAGAGGAGTAAACAGGCAAAAAAGCAGCCTGTAGCCTTTCATCATCGGAATTCCATTTGGACCGTTGCGGGATACAGAATGTTCAGGCGCACAGCATAGAGGTCTGGCTTAAATATTAGCAGCTCTCGTGGTGCTTCATGGCCCTCTCTCTTCTTGGCTTGGTATCCATTCCATTTTACGAGCAACTATCTGTGAAATGCCTTTAAAGGTGCTAAATAAATGCAATTAGTTATTGCTGCTCATCACAATTTTGCAGAGGTCTTGCAGACTGGCAGAACCTCAGCAATGTCCACTGGGTTGCATGGCTTTAGACTGTACAAAGTCCAGCAGACAGAAATCTTTTTTATTGCAGTCTGACGAACACAGCTACACCACTTTGTAGCACACAGATGATAAGCTTTGAGGACAACTACATTTGCCACTTCAGCTTTTCTACCCATCTTCATGTGCAAGGCAAGAAACATGGGGATCATGTTTTTCCATTACATCACTGTTGTTTCCCATCATTTTGTGGTTTACCTTTCTGATGGGGTTCCTTTGAAGAGTAGGCAATAAAACTTAGAGGATTAAGGGAAACAGAAAAACTAATCACTTCTGTAGCTGCCTGATGCTATTCAAACCTATTAATATAAAGGGAAAATCTTCATGAGTTGAGCAAGTCTCAAACAGATCACCTTGCTATTTGAAAAAAGTGAGGTAATTCTGCCAGCAAACTCAGATACAGGTTTGCAAATGTTTTGCCACTAGAGATTATGACCACATTTGTAGAACTTGTAATGACATTTAATGATAGAAAGGGATCACAGTGCTTTAATTATTGTAGATGGGGAAAGGTACTAAAGATGACAGAAATTAATTGGAAACCATCTTATTGAGGTAGTTAAGAGTTTTTTGAATGGATGAATTGCGCTGTTAAGGTTGCCGATATCAGTACAAAGAGATAGAACATTTTTAATTTCTGCAGCTGGTAGTAACATTACAAACTTTTAGTTGAAGTAGAGCTTGGGTTAGATGTAGGCTAAAGTTACATCTGCTGGCCCCAACAATAAGCTTAAATGCACAACCTTAGAACATTATCCTAGACTGCAATAGTGACACTTCCATTACTCTCACCAGTCATCCTAAGGCTACTTGAGTGAGATTGTGTGCTACCAAATTGTGAACAGTTGTAAATCGGACTACCTTCATTAGATTGAAACAGCCATTACACATTTCACTTTAGTCCCTTACAAGTAGAATGAGGAAAATTTGAGCCCAACAGGGCTGGTTTCTGACTCAGATCCCAGGGAAAGGATAGAATTCTAATCACTATACCACCCTGTCTGCACAAATCCCTCAGTACTATATGTTATTCTCTTGATACCTATTTTTCTCTTTTACTATTTCCTTCTGGACCACATACCTTGACGGGGCAATGCAGTCCAGGCAGCTTGCTCTTAGCTACCCAGAAAGTACAGGAGAGAGTCCCAGTGAAGAGTCCTGTCTGATTTTCTCTTCCCTTTGCAGGGAGGTATCTGGTAAAATAGTTCCTGACAGAAACATGGCTGAGATCAGGAATTCCAGAATGAACCTCTGTCCCAACATCCTGTAGTACTCCAATGCACTGTGTCCAAGAATCACCTAACATCTAATTCCTTGAACTTGACTTCTATTCCAAAAAAAATGGACCTACCTTTGCGCAGATTGTCAAGCGGTTCCAGGACTCCTCTTCTAAACGATGCCATGGGATCTTGAACGCAGGAGCGCAAGCTGAGCATACTCTGTAAATGTGGTTCTCGAAGGAGCTGCTCCCGATAGGCAACAAGTTGGGGCGATCGGCAGAGGAGAGCTGCCACATTGTGCACAAACTCTGGAACTAAGCAGGTGTAGGCATTGTCTGCTTGGCAGTAATGGTAGGCTACCACCTGGAAAGAGAATTCAATGAGTAGTTTCATATCTTTTTAGTTAATTCCACAGTTGACTGTAAAACCACCTATAACAGTCAACAAAGTCAAAAGCAAATGTCACCAGTTTGATCTGCTGGAACATTATTCTTGGAAAAATTCAGGTCTTAACAAAAAGCTGCAGGACAATAAACAGAACTATTTACAGTGCTTCATAGGATTTGATGCTGTGTTGGGCCTGAAACTATAAAAGTATTTATCACCAACATATCTTTAGTTTTTAGTTTTTAATTTCCCCCCTGAAATTCTGCTTCAAGCTTCATCATTTCACTTATCTGTTTTCTGTGCTTCCAAAGTTCCACCACACATTCTTGAAATTAGAATTCACGCTGTTAAAACTGGCCTCAGATTAGCTAAATACAAGTTTCAAAGGCCAATGTTTCAACAGTGTGAAGATTACTGAAATTGAGGTGAATTCTTGGCTCGATTTTAAGCATCAAATGGGAAATATTATAACTCATCAAGTATTATGTTGGTGGCCCCAGGAGCACTATTACACCCTGACAAGATAACGTGTCAGTGCTGATCCAAGTGTAAGTGAAGTGTTAAAGTAAAATGGGCAATTTTGTGCTGTGAATGTCATCTACAAATG